>NW_010403009.1:5007-48009 GCF_000710305.1 Buceros rhinoceros silvestris | reverse complement strand
CCAGGTTTCTTAGTTTCTTTAATTTGGCTAGTAAAATGCATTGGGTGTCCTGTGAGTTTTTGATGGTCTCTGGCTTACCTGTTTCAAGTATATCTGATATTGGTGAGAAGATAAATATTGATAATTTCCTTTTGCATTGTATTGCGGACAGTGCTTCTAGAAGTATATTCTTCTGATACAGCCACTATGATTTTTTTTTTTATGTGATAGTAGTATGGAGTATAATGCTTGGAAGTTTTTTTTGAAAGCTAGTTAAATTATAATTTGAATTTGCAATACTCTTAAAACTCTTAAAATCTTCTTTCTAAAAGATAGTATAGTTGTGGCCGTACTTTCCTCACAAGATGCTGGGGTGGGGGAGTTTCGGGGTAAAAAAAAAGGAATATGTAGGAAGAATTTTTGAATTGGAAAGAGTATTTCTTGAACTAGGGAGATGAATTTTCTTCTTAATAGAAATTAATATGAAGGTAAGACCAAAGAAGGCGTACTAAGTGCAAAAACTTTATTAGTTGAAATTAAATTAGTTCATCTTGATGTAAAAACTGGTGTGAACATCTTGCCTAATGCTAGAAAAATCTATGCTTTCATATGCGTAATAGTTTCAGTGCATGTTTAAAATAAAGTACATGTAGCAAAGCCTGTGAGGCTGTAAGGTTCCTTACATGTGTTTCTCCTATAACAGGAGAGAGACTTTCAAAGATACGAAGAATAGGTAAGCAAAAGATTGCCATTAGTATTTGTTGGGAATTGGGCCTCTGATTTCGGTCTGCTCCCCTGGTGTCAAAAATTAGTCAAAGTTTTATTGTTTGCTTCTGTGTTGTGATTTAAAGTAAAAGATTTTGTGGGCATCTTAAAGCATAGCTAAACTTGGATGTTGTTGAAGCTAAGAGAAGGTAGCTTAGGCATGCTGGAATTCTTCATATTTTCTTGCAAGTTTCTTTGGCATCACTTTGTGTCTGAATTTTTACACCTCACTTCTATCTTCCTTTCCTTCTAAAATTCTCTGTGTAACACTTAGAGCTTTGATAGCTCTTTGAGCTGCTCTTACACACACCTTTCTGAGGTGTCCATGTGGTCTTCAGTATATGAAAGTAGGACAAAACTTTGCCTGGAGTTTCAGCCTACCATTTTAATGAGACAGCAAAGGCAATTTAATGACTTGCTGCGGTTTAAAGGGCTGGTCCTGTGCTCTTTCTTGTGCTAATGTACAGAAAGTTGTTATTATTTTTTGCTTGGGTTAATGATATACAGGTTTGGTGAGCTGGATTGGCACACTGAAGAGTCACCAGAGACAAAGGAGTATGTAGCTGAGAGAAGGGGAAGGAAAGACTGCCACTTGATTGGCATCAGTGTCTTGAATTGGCTGCTTCCTACCTGGGGATCCTTATTCTTTGAGAACTATCCAGTCCAAATGATACAGCCAGCCACTTATTTTTTTCCTCTAGTGGTTGCTGAATGTCTGTTCCCCCAGCCCCCCAAAACCAGGCCAACCCAAAATCTACAAAAACAAAAGAACAAACAAACCAGCCCAACCTTTCCTATCCCTTGCTCTCTGTATCACAAAAAACCTTGGGCCTTAAAATAAAAAGGTTCTCTTCTTTAGAGGTAGGTGCTCTCGTTTTTGAGTCACATCTGTGTTTCAAAAAGTAATGAACAACTCTTAGAAATTCTGATTTGAATAAATGACTAAAAACAAGTATATCTTTTTGAGTACTTAAATACTTCTCCAGGATAGTCTCAGTTCTTGCCTTTTTTTAGACTGAAGTAGCACTAGTATTACTGGTATACTACTTCTGTCCGTAACTGAAATCTGGTCACAGAACACCATGTAAAAATGAGGTGGAATTTGCTGTTGAAAGGAATCCGTTTCTTTTGTAATTTTTAAATCCCCTAATTTTCTCCCCTCCCTCCCCTTTGTAATATACCTATTAGTGGACACAGTTTAACTGGTCTGCAACAGTTTCATTTCTTGTACTGGTGTTTTTAATTCCCTCTGTAGGAAGTCTCCGGTCTTGCAGTTCATCAGACTGCTTTAGTAAAGTGATGCCTCCAAGGAAAAAGAGGAGACCTGCAGCAGGAGATGATTTATCTGCTAAGAAAAGTAGACATGATGGGTATGTCATCTTACCATGAGCTAAGACTGATGGAATATCTAAAGTCAAATAGCTGATATGATCATGTTTAAGTACTAATGGAAATGGTATTCAAATTTGCTTGGTTTCTCAGTGCAGAACCATAGCCTGTGATTGAACTGTGGGATATTGATAAGCACATCTAGGTTCAGTTTGCATCTCACCTTTTTCTAGACAAGAAGCTCATAGGGAGCATTCCTTGCTCTGAAATAGGCTTAGCTGTCAAAATAGACATACTTGTTTGTTTAAAAACAACTTGTAAGAGATACAGTAATAGCTTCCTGTGTACATGCCTAAGATCTGGACTGGGCATTCTCAACCTACAGCCTGTCAGAAAAGTAAATGTATTTGTAGTCCGCTCAGCTCTTACTTGAAGTCCTGCTAGTCTCTCCCTGTCATGTGGTTTGATGCTGATCGTGTAAGGGAAAGATTGCCCGGGCAAGGTGATAACATTGGTGGATAGCCAAGGTGGAGTGGTGATTGAAGTGGTGCTGCTCAGCTTCCCTCTGAGCAACAGAAGCACAAGTGGATTATAATTGTGCGCACGAGCAGTGTATTCTTTTGGCCTAGGTGTTGCATAGCTGAGACTTTGGCAAGCGTTGCATTTTGAGTCAGCTTTAGTCATTCAGAAACCATTGAATGTGTTCCTTGCGCTCAAGGTAGTTGTGATTTATGTGCACTAAATTCAGAACTTTTGGGAATACAGGGCTGTAGACATCTGCATAATAGGTGCATGACTGTCCTGACATTTGAAAGTGGTGTATATACCAGAAAATTTGGTTGCCACTGCATTAATCAGTAGAATTTGAGCTCTATTACAGTCATGCATTACCAGTGACTCAGAAAGCCCGTGCTTCCATAACAAGCATCTGCAGGAAGGTTAGAAGATGCATTTCTCTCCTACCTAAAATCAAGTTGGGTGCTTTCCTTGTTATTCTCTGGCTTGAGTAAGAAAAATGCTGGTAGCCAAATTAAGCCTTTGGTTATGCCTCTGTAACTTCATTGTGTTTAATAGGGTTGCACAACTGTAGCTGCACTGGAATTTATGAAATGATCTGTTGATGCAGAAGAAGAGAGAGATTTCGACTCTCATTTTTATTGCTTTGCATACGTAACACTAGCAAGAACACAAAAGCAATACATGTTCTTAATACTTATTGTTGCTTTTCAGAAATAATAAAATACAAAAGTTGATAGAGGACATTACAGCTTATTCAAAGATGTGCATACAATATGGAAGTGAAACAAGGACAGATCTAGAATCTGAGTAGAGATGTTCCTGTAATGCAACTACCACCCTTTGCCAAGACGCTGATGGTAAAACAAAACAATCCCAAACCCCTAGAAAGGAAAGTTGGTTGTAAGAGATACTGATTTGTGTAACTCAGATAAGAAAATTGTGAGAACCTGATTTCTTACTATATCAGTAGCTATATAAATCTACTTCTAAGAGCTTTTTGAAAGCGTAATACATTTGCCTTCCAGTTTATAATGGATATAGTCTTCATTCTTCTGTCGTATAAGGCTTTATTAAAAGGAAGGCCTCAGCGTGCTTTTAGAAGTGGAGATGAAACCAGATCTGCCAGTCATGGGCCACAGAGGAATATCCTTCCCTGATGTGGTTCCAATTTTTATCTGTCTTCCTTCTTAACTTCTAAAGGTTTTTGGGCTTTCTCAGCTTCCCAGTGTATAAGTTCATTTTGTTTTGGTCTTCAAGAAAACAGTTTTTATTTCAGCGTGACTGGCAGTTTGAAATTTGCTGAATGTGCAGCTCAGTCTTGGAGCTCTGTTTTATTTCAAGAAAGGATGTCTGCAAATTTGGCTTATGCCCCCGTAACCTCTGTGAACAAGGTAAACAAAGACCAAGTTGTCTCCTACTTCCATGCTTGTTTGTCAGATGGAGCTCATGCTTGTCATGTTTGGTCTCTGGAGGTCAGACGCCTCAGTTTGTCAAGCAGATATCAATCTGAAATCAGGAACCTATACAGCAGTGTACTGTAGCAGACCTCATTATTTGCAAAACCATTTCCTCTTGCATTGTGTGTGCAGAGAATGCTGTATACAATAAAACCAGAATGGGTAGTGCGGTGCTGGTTTTTGGAATAAGCCCAGTTCTTTACCATCGCTTATGTTTTAGAGGCAGACTTCCTAGGCGCTGTGTACTAGTAACTCAGGATAAGCCTAAAAGGGACATTAGCCTGTGAGGATTCTGTATTAAGCAAAAAAGGTGGTCAGTGTCTGTTCTTGAATATGTACTCCCAATGAAAAAATACATCATGCACTCTGCAGAAGAGACTGTATTTCCTAATAGATGGTTTGTCCCTTCAGGTGCTTATGGAATTATGTAAGTTTTTTGTGTTTCTCAGTTACAGTGGCAAACTTACAGGGGCAACATTAACAAATAAATTCAGGAATTGCTAGACTTCTGTTTGCTTTCAGTGCGAAGATGTTAGGTATTAGTCTGGAGATTATCAAAGGAATGTTAATGTTAACTGTGTTATCACAGCTGAGACTAAATGTTGATGATTCCTCCTGGTTTGTCCATGCAAAGGAAATTTGTTTTTTTTTTTTAAATCCTGATGTGGATAGTTTTGATTGATATTTTCAGTCTCCACTATTTGTGGGATGTTCCTATAATCTCTTCAAATCTGATAGTAATGTTTTTGAGATACGTATTCTTTCAAAAAAGTTTATTTCAGCTGAAAGAGAAGATGATTCCTAAACACTCTTAAACTCATAAAATTAAACACATCTGATACCAGGGAGCTTGTAGTAGCCTTCATCTGTAGTTCCAAGCTGTTAGGGATACAGCCTTATCTTGGAAGGATTAGTGGAATAATGACACTGGCTATTGAGGAAAAACATCTATAGGAACAAATCCAGTTGTGAGTGATGTTATTTGGAAATGCTGGTCTCAGGCATAGACTGATTATGGAAAATAAAGATTCCAAACATGTTCTTTAGCATCTCATAAGAGGTCAAATTTTGTTAATATTCATAACATGAACGGTGAATGCAGTGTTTCAGAGGGAGGGAATTTTTATACCAGGTGATATACAATGAAAAGAACTTGGTTTATTAATTTCTAGATCATGGTAAGATTAGCTATTGGAAATAAACAGTTTAGCACACACTCACCAGAACATAATGACTTGAAGACTTAGTTTGTATTTCCCTCTCAGTGACACAGTCTTAATGTTACTGTACTTACAACTCTCACAGTATAGGGTATTCTTAAATTGGAGTTAAAATCGCAGTTTCTGTACGTTGCTCTGGGTCATAGAAAAGGTAAAGCAACTTTCATGTAAAGGTACTTGCTCGGTAAGAATATAGTCCTCACTGTGTAGTTATCTAATGCTGTATATCCGTTACACAATCTCTAGCAAAATACTGTTTTTTTTTTTTTCCTTAGGGAAAAATGAGCTGTATAATGTCTTTCTGATGGTCTCATTTAAAAAGTAATTCTACTTTGTATTCCAGAATCATGCTGAGGGCAAAAATCTTAGAGTAATGGATTTTTGAACCTTAGAAGGATGAAAACTAGGAATATTTATCTGCTTCCCTGGAAGTTTGTGTTTTCAAGCAGTTAATTTATCCTGAATGTGTGTATGCCCTCATAAGGGCCTACTAACTTGAAAAATAGATTTTCTTTATTTAGTAATGAGCTTCACCTTCTCATAGTGGATAAATGTTTTGAAAACACAGTCAACCACTATTATTAAGAACGGAAAGTAAAATGAGAATGTGCTAACCTTAGAAGTTTTCAAAACCTTTAAACTTGAGGGTTTTTTTGTTCTGTTGTCATTTACCAGCTGATTTGGTCCTACCCCAGGCAGACAGCCTGTGTTACCAGTTGTCATAGATGTCTAGACATTATTCCTTGAAGTAGAAATTTTCAGGTACACACAGGTAGAATTTTCACTTTCTACACCTCTTAAGTGAACTTCACTTAAAAGTGCTAAAGAAAGTTAAACTGGACACGTGGCTATCAACATATATGCTGTTACACATACTGTTCCTGATTTTTAATTAATTAAGCCTGATGAAGTTCAAAACAGTAATTTAAAAGTTTAGAGGTGATTGTAAGTCTTTAAATAGGGAGAGATAAGACGTATTAATTTATAAAACTTAGCAGTCAGATTTATCCTGAGGGTTGCATTAAACATGTTTTACATGCCTTGCAAGTTGTAAAACATCTCTCTTCCCCTGCCCGTGTTTCTACAACAACATTTATGAAACTATTGCTAAAATCATAATTGTGGATAAATAGGTAAGGCTTTATAAAAATACTTCTGTTGTGCTGCACTGATAAATTCTTAGCCTTTAAAACTTTAAATTGGAATAAATGGAAGTAGCAGGGGGCATCTTCTTCAATCAAAAGTTTGCATCTTTCAAAATATAAATAGTCTGAAAGCAATTAGTTACTCAATTCAAAGCTCAAACAAAATGAGGTAAAGGTTTTGAAAAAGTTCTGGTTGCACAGAAACAAAGCTACTGTTGGTAATTAATGTTTTCATTCAGTAAACACTGATCATCTGAAGTGAGCAGGCTCTAAATCTTCATGAGGGGTTAAGTTTTGACTTAAACTACCTTTTTTCCCCTCTTTTTAGGTTTATTTATTTATCTCCTTAAATGAGCTGTTACCATCTTTCTCAATCAAGAGAGTATTTTATGTGACCTAAACTGCATGTTTTCACTGATCTCGGTTTGACTATTCTGGAGTCAAACAGCCCAGAGTTGCTGCTATGGTAGGTGGAGCTCTTAACAAATTCCAGTACAGCTGAAGCATGCTCAGAGCAGGAACAGATACCCGACTTTGAAGACTGCAGTAGATTGAAGAGAATTACCGTGACCTGGTTCTTTTGCTGGCACTGACCATACACTCTTCTGATGACTTGCTTAATCACCCCATAATAGCTGGATGGAATTTTTCCCGCCAAATGAACTGCAGAGGAGAATAATCTGAAAAAGATATGGATGATTGTGTATTTAAAGATACATGAAAGGCCTAGATGCTCAAGGGTTTTGTTTACATCTTCCTATAGCACTTCCAATTATAAACTACGGTCTCATCTTTATTGCAGGGGTATTAGAATGCCTTAGCTCATAAGAATATTTCAGAGATAAATTTAAAAACAGATGTCATGAGTCATCTCTTATCATGATGGAGATGCAAGCATTTCTGAGAAAAGAATGTCATTAAGTGGTTCAGTAGTTGATACCACTTCTATAAAACTTAGGCAGGTTAATCTCAGGTTGCTTTTTTCCTCCACCACATTTTTTCTTCTCTCTAGTCGGTGAAATGGCTGTTAGATAATAAAAAAGAAAAAGCTAAATTCTCCTTAAGGGGATACTGGTTATAATATAAAGAAAAATGTTTTGAAATCAGCTGTCACTATCCTGGCACTGACAGTGTCATGCTAAACTATTAAGAATTATTTTTCAAGCAAAGATTTTTCTGAGTCATTGTACGTGTATACATGTCTCATCTGAGAGACAAATATATATATACTCTTTGCCCATAGGTAATTTCCCCCTCTGCCCCCCTTGGTGTCCTTGATGGGCCACATGCCAGGGTTCAGAAATGGAAGGATAATTCTAAATGCAAAGGCAAGTTTGCTTTTGTCTGGTAGTGATAGTTATAGCAGACACTCTGGAAAAAAATTCTGTGCACACCTGTCTAGCTCTGATGAGACCCTTTAGCAATCCTGTTCAGTGTCAGCATTCTCTGCCAGTGGTACAAATTCTGGTACCAAAAATACCAGGTACAGTCATTGGCCCTTCCTTTATGGAAGGTTTCTGTGGGGTTTTTACCTTTTTTTCATTTTATTTTTAAATTTTTTCCTTCTTCAGACTCTGAGCAGTGTATTTTTTTCTGACTGAAACCCTGTAGGTTCCTCTTATGGACCATAAATGCATAAGCAAATTACCAATCTGTAACATGGTCAGCAGAGTGATTGTGCATCTGTTTGAAACTTCTGGTGCTGGTCACCTTGAGGAAGCTGTGAGCTGTCAAGGACTTGCTGTTTGAGACTCAGTTCTGTTTGGCAGGTGTTTGCTGCTCCCAAAGTATTCAGAGATCTACCCTGTGCACTCTGGCAGTTTGTATTTGTCCGTGTAGCAAGAGACACTATCCTTAGCCCAAAGACAATGCACATCATCTTGCAGTATGTACAGAGAAATTCCAAAGATGTGAGAAATGTTCTAAGATACAGAATGGATGCCAGATGTCTCTGGCAGTTTGTGTTTTTCTTCTCTGCATGTATGGTTCTTGAGACATTCAAATCTGTATTAATGATAGTTCAGAGGACACCGTCTTTGGGATCACCTTTACCCTGTGCTGCCAGGTTGGGCTTGCTGCGATAATTGAACCGAGTTGTCCTAGGCTGTAAGCTCAGGTATTTGTCTACTTGTTTGCTTGTATCTCCCTGCTCATCTTGCTTTACCAAGCACTTCAAGGATTAGAAGTTTCTTGCTAATAGAACTAGCTGGTTTGACTACAGTCGAGAGAGAAACTTGTTCAGTGTTTGGAATAAGTAGAGAATGGACTTCATCTTTATGAGGTTACTCATACTGGGTCTGCAGTGTTGTTACTTATTTCTGCCATATTCCTTTTCAAGTGATCCTCAACTTGCAGAATATGTGATCTGCCATTAGTTGCTTTAGGTTGAGAGAAAGCATCTGCGATTCATCCAGTCATTTTTGTGCATGGTTTTATACTTCTGGCTGAGCGTAGTCTGCTTCCATTACAAATGTGATACAGCATCACCTGCACTTTTAATGAGTAATTAGCTTATAGCAGAGACTGGGATAGCTCAAGATCATATCCTTTCTGATTTTATTTTTTGAATTTGTGAAGTAATTTCTTTTACTGGCACAGGTTGGAAGATCTGTAATCAGTTCTGGTTTCTCAAAACTCAAACTCCAGTAGTCAGATACTGAGCTTTTTGAACAATGGTAAGTCTGAAGCCAGTGTGTTGCTTGGCTGCGTGGTGGGCACATGACTTAGTAATGCATGTTGTTATTTCCTGCAGTTCCTAAACAGTGACCTTAGCCTTAAGCACATCAAATGACTTTCAGTCCCACATCACTCCTATGAAAACTTGCTACACGTAGATGTAGTGACTGTATAAAAAGAGCTGGCTTTTTCTGTTCTCATTCACCATTCCTGTAAGACATAATGCTGTCACTAGTGTCTTGCTTCCGGCTATGGTATTTAGCTCTTCCACTTGTAGATGCAGGAACCCTTTTTCTGAAATACCTGGACAACCCAGAGCTCTGTCAGTAAATTTGTTTCTTGAGGGGTTCTTTTCCAAATCTGCTATTCACATCATTACAGCCAAGGTGTTGATGTGCACTTGATTATCATCACTTCATCAGAAAAAATCGTTGAGTCTAGTGAATGTCTCTTTAGGAACCACATAAGATTTGCAGTCCTAGATCCCAGCAGTGCTCTTACAGACTTCTTGAATAAATAGAATAGGATAAAGATGTTGATTAGCTCTTGCTACAATCAGTTTTCAACTTGGTATTCCAGCTGGTATTTGTCACTTTGTTTGCTACAAAAAAGGAGATACTGAATAATTAGACTTTTGCCAAAGTAGCAGAAGATCTCCTTTCTTTGTCTCAAGACATTTTTATGACTCCTGAATTCAGAATAGCCTAAAAAAAATACCTGATAGGTCTTTCAGAATCACAGTTCATTCTGCAAATGTGAGAATGTTATCAGACCTTGTTTTTTTTTCTTAAAAAAATCAAAATTATTCCTGACTTACACCTTCTGGCATAGTTGTTTACTTACTGGGCAGTGCTGCCAGCCTGTTCCTTTCCAACTGCAGTAAAGCTTATACAAAGTAGGGTTTTTTTAGTACTAAAATAGAAAAAAGCGTTTTTGAAATGAATAATAAAAACCCTACAGATTGAGAGTATATGTGAATATACCTGTTTCTGAGACATCTGTGATTGACATTTTTCTGCAGTATATTAGTTTGGTGCAGCTCAGCATGTTTTGGTACTGTGTTAAGAAATTTCAGGATGTTAAGAAAAGTGAAGAGCCTCATTTGTATTTATCTTCCAGTTAGCAATTTATCATTTTGCTCTGACTAGTATTACTTTTCTAATGGTTAATTGCTTTAAAGGATCTATGACAGTAAACATGAAGTAGTTCTTTGAATTGCTATCAGGATGATCTGTGTGCTGTTAACTTCTACCTACAGTTCCTTATAGCTAATAGCCGAGCTTGGTGGAGAATAGTGGGATCAGTGAACTTCAAGCTTGCAGATGCAGATATCTTTTCTAGATGTCTTTCTAGAAGGACAAAATGGTGATGAAATCACCTCCAAATTAATTTCATCAAGTTGTTTCAGAATTCTCCTTGAGCCAATTTAGCCATTTTGTTGTCTTCCCCCTTTCCCCAGAGTTTGACACTGTAAGAGGAAGGGCTGCGTGCTTGGAACATTTACAAAGCTGTTCTTGGCTACCTCCTCTAGTGTAAGCCATTTGTTGCTCGGCTCTTTTCAGCCTTTATGAGCCCGAACTACTGCAGAGTGATAGAAATGGATCAGAGAATTCATATGCAGCAGCAAACAACTACTTGGACTGCTGAGTCTCTTTCCTCTAACAGGCACCAATGATGTTGTCTCTATTTCAGAGAAGTCTAAATAGGGTGGAGTAACTTAGATTGCCTTCCATTCTGTAGGTGTTTCAGATGCTAAATTGAGGAGACTGGTACTTCAGTGTTTCTGAACATAGTTAAAACTCCTTATGCTTCTTGCTGGTCATCTCTGGGGGAAGGGGCGCTGTGAATCTAGCTTTTCAGATAACTATTTATCCCATGATGAATGAGGTTCCTTAAGTTATTGTCAGTGAGGACCTGTAACCTGTTCTCTGTGGTTCTTTTGTGTTACCAGCTTCCTGGCTTTAGAATAATGTAAGTGTGGGTCATGTCTGTTTTGGCCTTTCTACTTCTTAAAGGATTTTTTTGAGGAGGCAAAAAGAATATGTGAAGTTCTCTGTTAATAAAGTGCACAAGTATGTGTGTGCCTACAGGTAGCACCTGTGTTGACTGTGACATGGCATTAATTTGGCTTTAGACCCACAGCTGAGTTGCGGCCCATCAGTTGATTGTGGTACCTAATGATGTTCTGACATTAAACTTACATGAAGAGCTTGTCTGTATTTGTTGTAGACAAAGTTCGTGTGGATGGGTAACAATTATGAATCAGGTGAACCATGACAGACTGAGCAAAACACAGTGTTTAGGTTCAGTGATTCTTACTCTATTAAGCAGTGTCCCAAATGATTGGGTATGAGGACAGAATGTTGGGGAAACTAGTTCATGAAAGGAGAACTGTTGCTTCTTACAGTGGCTGTTGACTAAAAGATTACTTTTTAAAAATTGATGAATTAATTACTTGTTTCTCTTTTTTTAAGTATGTATAGAAAATATGATTCGACTAGAATAAAAGCAGAGGAAGAAGTCTTTTCAAGTAAGAGATGCTTAGAATGGTTCTATGAATATGCAGGTAAGAGTGAAATGCATATTTCCTGGTAATAATAATTTAATCTACATTGGAATATAAAAATTGCATTAACTGATCTTTTCTGAAACTGAGTACAGAGGCTTTTTTTTTTAAGTCTTGAAGCTTTTCTTATGTTCTGTGTAGCAAGAAGTTGAAGAGTTCAAGGGGCAATTTTGTCTTTGCCTCTGTTCTATAAAAAGAGTACAGAAGGTGTGTAACTTTAAACATTTTGGAACACGTATACTTTACTATTCAAATCTGTAGTTAAAGCTGTACTTCTGTCATATCTCTGGCCTTAGAAGTTCTTAGAAGTTCTGTTAGTGCTGAGTAGTACAGAATTATGCTTCAGGAGAATAATGTCTTTTTTAATTAAAAAAAAAGTGGGGGAGGTAATAATATTAGTTTTGATCCTGCTAAATCTGTTGTTTATGGTTTTGAGCACAGAAATGAAGTGTATTAAGTGTCCTGTACCAGTCTTGTCTTTATATAGTTTTCCATCTCAGAGTATAGGGAAGGTAAAAATAACTATTTATTTTTGCCTTAGTGAATGAGAACTTTCTTTAGGTATTACTTCTAGGATTGTTAATTATAATCTGAGGTCACAAAAGATGGTTCTTTGATAGTGAAATTGGTCATTGTATTAATTTTTTTTTAACATATGGTTTTCTGAAAACAAGAACTTTGAAGTATGGGGAAAAATGATCTCATGACTGTAAAGACCAAAAGGAAATGAAATAGGTGATGGAGAAAAAACTCAAAGACGACCTTAATTTTTTCTCTGATGTTGTCTTAGATAATGTTGCTCACAGCTTGTTCTGTCTACTTTGTACACGTAATCAAGAGTGACTTAATTTGATGAAATAAAATGTTTTTGTCTTCCAATAAAATTATATACCAAGTTAATCAGATCTCACTTCTCTGTGGTAGTCTATGAGATGAGATTTGGACAAATTCAAGCCAAATCTAATCTGTTAGATTCTTTGCATTTCTGACCAGCCTGATTTGATTTTTTTTTTTACTCTAGCAACAAGGATAATTCAGTTTTGTTCAGGCTTTCATGGAAAGAAAGGATAAAAGGAAGGCTGTGTATGAAGGAACTTCTGGGTTTCCATTGCATGCATATGCCAAGAAAAAACAGAGAAAAGTGGAGAGCATGACTCTGTTTACAGTATTAACAGTCTGGAAAAGTAAATTTTCAAAGAATAATTTTCTTTATTTTTTTTTTACTCTAGCAACAAGGATAACTCAGTTTTGTTCAGGCTTTCATGGAAAGAAAGGATAAAAGGAAGGCTGTGTATGAAGGAACTTCTGGGTTTCCATTGCATGCATATGCCAAGAAAAAACAGAGAAAAGTGGAGAGCATGACTCTGTTTACAGTATTAACAGTCTGGAAAAGTAAATTTTCAAAGAATAATTTTCTTTTGTGTTCTTGCTTCCTAAGTCTTCTCCTTTACAAATGTAGACAGTTGACAGTGCATTTGTGGGTTTTTTTTTTCCTACTGTGTCTTTACATTACAGAATGAATCTTTTTATAACTGTTGTGTACACTCGGAACTGTTAAAGGATGTCATGAGAAGATGGGAAAAAATCTAATTAAACCTTGTTATTTCTAGAATAGTAGGTCACCTAATAATAAAACATAGATTGATCTTCCCTTTATAAAACCTCTTTCTTGCACATGTGATCTTTATGTTGGTTGAAAGTAGGCATTTCAGCTGCTAATGTTTTGTTTTCCTAAATGAGCCCTTTTAAACATGAGTAAATAATTCTAACAAAATAATCCAAATACTTAAAATGTACTTAAAAATAGAATTGCACAGTGCAATTCTTAATGCCTGTATAATTTTTGCAACAGAGTATTGTAGAAGTTACAAATATCTTAACAGCTTGCTTTCATAGTAGTGCATTTTAATAGCATCTATATTTTTAATCTCTTTTTCATTTTAAGTCAGCAAAAAGATAGCTGTAACTAGTGTCTTCCTTCCCCCAGCAGTTACTAAAACTCACATAATGAGTGGTCATGGTATAGCAATATGAATAAACAGGAACACAAGATTTTTATTTTAGGCTGCTTTTTTTGTACGTAACATTTAATGAGGATAGTATATGAAATAATAATGAATGAGATTCTGGGAATGATAATGTCTTGTATCCTGTCTAGTTATGCATTGCATTTTTATGTGATATGATCGTACTAGAATAGTAGTCAACAAGTTTGTTCAGTAGCAGTCATCCACTCATTTCACCACGATAATATTATGTGGATATTCTGCTAGTTTTAAGTGCATTCTTAAAGATCTTATTAACTTAACTCTTCCAAAATTATCTCAGTAAATGGATAGCATAAAGGATATTGTCAGGAATGAAAAGTTGGTTTACAGATTTTCTGTCTCTATTTCCAAAGGCAAGATAAACGTTTGAGTGTTTCCAAGTAAGTAAGTATGGAAATACTTAGTGCATGTCAAAGCAAAACAAAAAAATACTAGTATGGCAGTTCAGGCTGTACTGTGTGATTGCGTTCCTCTTGTGCTACAAAGGTCAGACTTTTAATTGTCAGAGATAAGTAAAATGCATTTTGTTTGCAGGCACCGATGACATTGTAGGTCCAGAAGGTATGGAGAAATTTTGTGAAGACATTGGAGTTGAACCAGAAAATGTAAGTTCAAAAGATGCCTAATCTGTTATGATACACATAATCCAGTCTTAGATCTCTTAGTTTTGAATCTAGCATTAAAAAATTCTTGGGAGTTTTTCAAAAAATGAAATATAAGGAAGGTTTATATGCACATTTGGAAACACCTTTATTTTAAACCCCAAGCCATCAAGTTATAAAACCTCAAATTCTCTTTGCTGCCACCTCTTCTCTTTCACTTTCCCACCACACTAGAGATTTTATGTAATAACTACAAAACTACAAAGTAATGTTTTCCTTGTGTTTTCTAGGAGAGAAATGGATTTCAAATATTGTGAGCAGTATTAGCACTCTCACTATGCCATTTCAAAATGCAAATAAAGGATATATATAAAATTACATAATACATTTTGTGCGTATGCGTATCTAGAAATAAATTTTAGAAGGAATAGTTGGGCCTTTTACAGGCTTTTTCCTAGTGCCTGATTTTTGCTCCTTAAATGTATATGCAAGTCCCGTCTCTTGCAGGTTTCATAAAGCAGCATCACTGAAGTAAAACGAGAATCATGGTTTTGAAAGATTTACTGGAAATAAAAGATGTAACTTGCTGATTTTGGAGTTTATTAGGATAATAAACCCTTGAGATTTATGCAGACGTTGGCTATATAAGTAGGCATTGATCTCCAGGACTCCCGTTCTTGGCAGGCCCCGGCTACCCCGTGCCTGGGTCTGTGATGTCCGGAGGTAGAGCAGCGACTCTTTTGACACCCCCTTGCCGTGGGGAAGGAGCTTGTGTGCCCTTGTGAGGTTGAGAGCTGTGCTGGTGGTGGCATGTGCCTCCGGTGGGGTCTCCCAGGCCAGACAGGTCTCAGCTGAAGGGTCAGACAAAGTGTGTCCACGGGCAGGATGGGCTCACTAGCCTTCAGGCAACCATATTCGGAGAAGGACAACTCTGACTCCAAACCCGGGCAGATGGAGCTCGTTTAGCCTTGTAAGGCTCATCCATCATCTAAGAGAAGGATACTCTAACCAAACCTGCGACCCGAGGACTCGCTGTCACCGTCCAAGCTCGCCAGGTCCTGGCAGATGAACCTCAGGTGTAAAGGGTGGAGCCAGTTCCGCGCACGCTGCGCCTCACCTAAAAAATCCACCACACAGGCCTGAAGGGTGCACTCATCGCTTGCAGTGAGTGTGGGAAAAGCCCTTCCCAAGTCTTTGTTCGCGAAGCCAAGTCATGATGAATGAAGTAGGCATTAGGATTCCGCATTAAAAACCGTGTAGAGCTGTACTAACATTAGGCAGTTCATGGCTGTATTGCAAATTTAGATGACTTGATTATATTTTTTTCTTCTAGTCTGCAGGGTCAGTTGTCCTGCAAGTATTTTCTATGTATATATCAGAAGTGTGGTGTCTTAAGTTCCTGACTAAGATAGTAATCTTATGGTATCGCTTTATGTAAATTCTTTATTGCTTCAATCATCTGTATGAGATGTGAAAAGCAATGCGTTTCCTTCTGGGCAGTACTCCAAAGTGTTTATGTACCAGCCTGTTTTGATGTGTCTTCGTGTTAGTTCACCTAGGTTTACCTAGCATCTGCTTGAATTATGCTGCATGTTCAGATCCGCAAAATTAGGCAGGCTGAGGGTACGCTGGGGTAGCTGGATTCAGATGGGATCATTATTAGCTTTAGAATATTGGTTCTCACAGAACTCATGAATTGCAGCTAATGTTTATCTAGATGAGTTTAACAAATGTCAAATGTAACTTACAAATTGTTGCTTAAATTTTGTAGTTGTTTTGGGGATCCTTTTCTGTAGCTTTTGCACCCACTCATCTTCCTCACTGCACTGCTCACTGTGTGAGCAGTGAGATGACTGTGTGCTCCTTTGAAGTAAGGTGGCTGCTGGTAACTTGGATGGATGTTCACTCTGTGTAATTGCACTGTTAACTTCATTTGGATTATGTAGAGGTTTGTTGCTTTAAGAGTTTTTAGGTTTTAAAATAGTGTTGCAAGGATCTGAACATTGCATTTATACAAGTAGAGCATTTGTAGCCTTCTAAACAGTGGTTACTTGAAAAACTGATGGATCTTCCTGTTAATTCTTTTCAGTTTTTCTTTTCCTCTTTAAAACAGGTAGTTATGCTTGTACTAGCATGGAAGTTGGATGCACAAAACATGGGCTACTTTACATTACAAGAATGGTTAAAAGGAATGACATCACTACAGTAAGCGCTTTGAAAAACCTCTTAAGTTTGTTATAATAAACCTAGTTTTTTAGAAAAACCCCACATTTTGGTATTTTGACTCATAACACCTAAAGCACAGAGCTCTATTCTGGAGTAGACGCTGTATGCTTTTGGTCCTATTTATGGTGATGTAGCCACTTAGACACAACTTGAAACCTGACAGCTGTACATTTAAATACAGTTGGATTAAAATATCCACAGTCTCAAGAAAACAGAATTGTCATGAGGTTCAATGTTGTTTCTGTCCCCAAGGGCATCTGTCTTTGTCACTGGTTTGGACCTGTGTATTAGATATTGGTATGTTGTTAGAGCATATGTAGTTTAAAATGATAAATAGTACAAACCCTTCCTACACCCTGCACTACCATGTTCTTTCTAAGAGTTTTTCTCCAGTTGAGAGCTTATCTTCATGGCATAATTAACATAAACGTAGCTGAATGATCACATTTCCTAGACAGCTGGAGAAAGAACCATGTTTTGACTTCTCTTCCAGAACAGAATCAGTAAAACTGTGTAGGAGGTTCTATAGTTTCAGCAAAAGTATAGACATGTTATTTCTCTGCTATGATTTGCTGGTTGTTTGACAAGTGTAGACAAGCTTTTAGTTTAGTCTGTTGGAGAGTGCATTTTCTACAAATCCTAACAAATTGTCATAGAGTACCACTGTAAGACTTCGTTACTTTATCTGAAACCATTTCATGCTGTGCATTTAATCATGGCATGTTATACAGACAAACTCATAAACATGCCTTTATGCAGTGATGTTATTTTGAAGAGATTGGGGCTACATGTTAGAGATTCTCTTGTAAAATATCAGACACTTGTATAAGAATGCAGACTCTAAATTCACCTTGTGCTGTTCTTGTAGATGTGATACTACAGAGAAGTTGAGAAATTCTCTGGATTACTTGAGATCTTTATTAAATGAGCCTGCCAATTTTAAACTTATTTATAGATACGCGTTTGACTTTGCACGGGTAAGTACTGTGGAAGCATTCGAAATTTCACTTTCATAAGTAGTACTTGAAAGACTGTGTTCTTCTGTTTCTCTTAAACCACTCAAGACTACTTCAAAGAAATGGAACTGTTTGTGTCCTGAAGAAGTATATGCAAAATGCCAGAACTGGAAAAGAAAAGTATATAGGGTGCTTGATGTTCAGTGGTTTAGTGTTTTGAAGTAGAAAGGTAACAAAATATATCAAGCTATTTTGTGACTTCAGGGAAATAATTTAGGCCGTATTCTGTTGTGCATTGGAGGTTTGCCACTCACTTCCACTGGCTTTCAAATTACCCTTTTTTTTCTTCTTACTATTTGAATTTTGTGAGCATAATTATGTTTAAAACAGGGAGACACTTCAGCTGCTCAAAATAACTGACATGGTAAAAGCTGGATATGATATGCTATAAATACTGCTTCAGTAGACTGTGGAAAGGTCATTAATGATGTTCTCAGTATTTATTAAACAATATTCTGATATCAGTCTTCCTACTATAAAATATTTATTGATAAAATTATCCTTTGTATTGGAACACTAATATGCATAAGACTATTCCTACTTCAAGGGAGCAGTAAAATAACTTTAATTTTCTGAATTAACATTTTGACATGGTATTTGGACATTCATATTGCAGGTACGATGGAATGTACATAAGAGTTAACATAAAAACAATCACAGGCAAAACTGAGGCTCAGATTTCAATGCAGAACTAAAAGCATCAAGAAATTTGCAAGAAAAAAAGTAACATGAGAAAAATAATAAGAAATTGAACTGATAGCTATTCTGATAATTAAGTCTGCCATAATTAAGTCAGATTTCTGTTACATCAGTGCTTTCTGCATGTCAGTGTGTAGAGGCTCACAGCAGAGATTCACGTTTAACCAAGGAAACTTACAGCTCGATACGACAATGCATCTCATTAGTCAGTATGAGAGGAAAAAAACCCATACCCGCATGTTAATTCCTCCTTGGTTGTGTGAAGATTTATTCTTCCAGTTTTGCTCAACACAAAATGCAAAGGCTGGGAATAACTAACATTGCTGAAGAAGTGCAAGACACTGATGAAGTACTTGGGATAGATTAAAAAATGGTTTACTAGTTGCAGATCTGCACCAGCTGATGGCCTGTTAAAAGAAAGTGCAGAAGCTTGAGAAGAGGATAGTAGGTGGAGTTTTTTTTCAAGAAATACCAAATTGATGTGACACAAACAGTGATACCGTTTTTGACAAACAAACCCTTCCCCACATTGTAGAACTGCAAGTCAAAGGCATATCAACAGGGCAGTTGTCAAAATTATATTGGATTAATAGAATTGTTGAACTTTTAATACTACAGAGCCAGGGTAAGTCTACAGGAGAGTGGCATCCAGTAAGCATAGAAGTGGGTGCGGACAAAGGCTGAAAAATTTATCTAGATACAGCAGATCAACTATTCTGATGAACCTGTATATAATTTTTAAGTGATTGATTGAAAAAAGCTGATGGGGAGCAGGATTGTTTTTTGGTTTGGAAGATTGTTTAATTTTCATCCTAAGTGTAATCATTTCAGGGAAGAGCTCCGTGGCAAAGAGCACTTACCTAAACTTCTGAAGCTTCAAGAGAATTTTTGAAAGCATCTGTTGTGATTTGTTATTTAGAGTTAGTTTGTCAATAAAAATAAGTATCATCAAAGTTTTATGCAGCATGCATGATTTAAGTCAGCATGGGTTTGAGGAAATAACTTAAAACACGTCAGTATTAAGCACAAATACATTCCTCTCTCCCTCTTTGCCATTGTCATTGCCAAGTTTAGAGATGCGTGTATTTCATGGCTTAAATAGGTCTTTTATCTGACATTGGGGGAAAAAAGGGACTGTCCATCATCAATGTAAAACAAATACTGAAATTTATCACGAGTTTGTCAATATATTCTTTCCACTGTATCCAAGAAAGGGAATGTACGTATGTGGAATATATGTTAAGAATTAAGCATTTGACAGGAGAGATATGCCGTTAGGTGGTTGAAGGTGGGTATAGAGGGCTTATCTGAACAAATTGTTCTGAGCAGTAGTTAGAGAGGGAGAATGTAGAAATTTAATGCAAGGCATGTAAAAACAGCATGGCCAAAGTAAAGGCAACGGAGTCTGATGTCGTTAAAATGTGTGGAAAGAAATCAGCCTATAAACAGTGTGGAAAAGAAGATGTATTCTACAGCAGTGTTAAAGGCGTTTGTGACAGGTGTAAATGGGTTTTGGAAAGAGGATTAGGTTTTAGAACTGCTTGATGTTGGAAATAAGTGGAAGAATTGTATCACATTAATACAAAAATGCCTTTTGGAGGTTTGTTTTTCAGCTTTATTACTAATTTAAAAACTTTGTTCATCCTGCAATTTACTTTTTTCCTCTAGATCAGGTTGAGTAAAGTCGTTCTTGGATTTAGTGACCAAAATGTAAACCAGCTTCTGATGTTTTCAGAGTTGCTAGCCTCCTCACTTCCTTTCCAAACCAAATCGGCATTAAATTGAGTCTGCACAATTTTAGAATTGAGGTGTGTTTTCTAAGCAGTGGGTTTCAGGAAGAGAGGATAATTTTGTGACTGAGGCATTCAGTTCTCAGAGAACTGGGATCTTGCTCTACCACATCTTTCCTACATAATAGAAGACAATTCAATTACGTTTTGAGCTTGTTTTTTAAATAAAGATGTGTATTCTATAATACATACAAATGTATTTGTACAGGTGAGGCATAGGGCTCAATTCTCTTTGTAGCTGTCTTCCACTGTTCTGTCAGGCACTCCCTGTATCCTGGATATCCCTATATACCTGTTTTTTCTTTATTTAGATATTGCAGTCAGACATACAGGGGTATCAAGGTCTACAGTAGCTAATATGGAACTTTATTTTTTGTGATTTCATTAATTTCTGAATTTGTGGCTTAATGCTGTAACTATGGCATAATAGGGTGGTGTTTTACATCCTCTCTCTCACCAAAATTTGTTTAGTTTCAAGGCAAATGGATAAACTACTTGAAATAACAACTGGAATCTTACATGTACACACGTGAGATGTGCAGAAGTTGTGTTACCAAATATATTGGGTTTCTCACTGGTGAAGTGTAATGAATTTGATGTTCAGTGGTTTAGTGTTTTGATATATTTTGTTACCTTTCTACTTCAAGCTATTTTGTGACTTCAAGGAAATATGATGTTTCTTTTTCTTAGAAGAAACTGAAAAATCACCCCTAAGCCTTAATACTCTACTGCTATGTTGAACTAAAACTGGGACAGTTCTGAGAGGGGTCTCCATGTGCTAGTGTATTGTGTTCTCTTTGCTTATTTGATAATTAGTGGAATCTGAATTTCATGTAGTCAGTAGAATAACAGAACGAAGAACATCCTTACCTCACTCCCGCATAGCCGGTGTTACTTGATAGCTGCTTAACTATCCACTGATGCTTCATGTAGCTGTAATAATAACGCAGAAAATACGTGCAGTGATGCAGTTTTAAGAGATGTAGGGCTATGCAAAGGCATATGTGCAAATATAGGTATGTGTCTAATGGCCATTGCTTTCCAGAAAGGTGTGAAGTCACAAACAGGAGTGTGTGCCTTATCTGCAGTAGCAGTGACAGTTTTTTGAAAAGTCTGTGGAAAGCAGCATCTCCATATAGCAAGCCATTATCTGTGAGGAAGGAAATTTTACTAGGAAGTTGTGTTTTATGAAAAAACCACTGTTAGATACTGCTATTTATTATTTATTTGTTAATTTATTTTATGTGTGGGTGAGCAGTGGGGCAAGTGGAAAATCTTGACTTCGTGCTCTTTTTTTCCTATTTGATCTTTTCTGTTTTATGCAGGAAAAGGATCAGCGCAGCCTAGATATCAATACTGCCAAGTGTATGTTGGGCCTTCTTTTAGGAAAAACATGGTCTCTCTTTCCAGTGTTTCACCAGTTTCTAGAGGTATGAAGTTTGAAACAGAATTACATTTTTTTGCTCTGTTTTCTCTGATACTTTAACTAGAGGTAAAAAGAGCAGCTAAGAATTTTTTGTTCTAATTTAGAACATACTAACCCCCAAAGCAGCACATGTAACTGGTTATCTTTCCTTTGTTCCTTTTCCCCAAATTGCTATACTATTAAGGTTTGTTTAATGCAGGACAAAGCATAGAATATCTTTGATTTACTTTTGGACTTTCATTTTATTGCTGTATGTTTGTCCACTAAAAGATTTCTTAATCAGAAACATGAATTATTCAACACTAGTTTGACTACTTAGTGGTTTCTTTAATCCTGTTTAGTTTCAGATGGCATACAGGTTAAAATAATAATTCATCATGAGGTTTAAATTTTCTGTAAGAAAATGATAATTTGAGGGAATTGAAAGGTGATTTTAGTAACTTCTGTTTCTTGCCTTAAGCAGCAATCAAAATACAAAGTTATCAATAAGGACCAATGGTGTAACGTTCTTGAATTCAGCAGAACAATTAACCTTGACCTCAGTAACTATGATGAAGATGGAGCCTGTAAGTACTACCAGATGTTGATGTTCTGAAATAATTTCTTTCTCTGAGCTTGATCACTCAGTGTCCTTTTACAAAATTTTGTAAAATAGAGTTGTTTGATCTCTCTACAGGGCCGGTGTTGTTGGATGAGTTTGTGGAATGGTATAAAGGAAAGCAGATGACATAGGAGTTAAACTATGCACAGCCACTCAAGAGTCACTGTTACCACAGTTATGTCAACCATTAGCCATAAACTGCTATTTGTATCAAAGTGCATGCTGCTTCTCTTGCACTGCATCCCCTTTGCGGGGAACTTTTGATGTTTGCTATTTAACAAGCTAGCTATGCTTGCTGTGTAGCATTGTTCTCTTTGAAGGCTGCTTTGCATTTTGTATTTACACTACGAATTGGTGAACTTGCCAGCGTCTTCACTGTGATTATGTGTATATTGCTGTCTAAATTTTGTATATGTGTATAAAAAAAAGCTTCACCTAGGAATTATTTCTGCAGAAATGAATTGTAAAAATAATTTTGTGGCTTATTTCTAGTCATCACTTACATGTTTGTTGAAACTTCAGTTATTTTGTTTTATTTTGGTCTCAAATGTAGCATTTCAGAAAATGAAATTAACAGACTGCTTGAAATAGTTATGTGAGGAACTATTGTCAATTAAAATGTTACTATTTGAGATGCCAGTTTCTGAGGGGAGAAGACATGCTGTGACTTTCTTGACCGGAATTCACCAAACCTGACCTATTGCTTAATAGGAATGAAACATTGGTGTCTTAAAAAAAAATATATACATATAAATATTAAAACACTGTAATAGTTGTACACGCCACAGATGATTTCCATTTGAACAAAAAAAGTACTGACTTTTTAATGTTCAAACTGCAGTAGTCATTACAGGTACAAATGAACAAATTAAAGTACCTTTTAAAAATGGGTTTTAGACTTTTGTAAATTGCCTTTGGCACCCTTCCTTTAATTTTTGGTGTTTGGTCTATGTTACGATCTAGTGAAATTGGAAGTTCTAGCTACAATCAGTGGTTCGGGGAATAAAATTACTGCTTTTGGGGAATAAAGTCTGCTCAGCCCTGGCACATAGATAACACAGATTTGGGATTTTTGTTTTTGTTGTTTGTAACACTAGTGTTTCCCAGAGTCTCTAACTTTGTGTTTCTAAGTAATTAAAAATATGCTGTTGAATAGTCAAAACATTACTTTTTCTTTCACAATGGGGATTGGAATTTCCTAGCAGAATGTCCATTGCAGGCAATGGGCCTGTTAAAACACCAGCATTAAATGACAGTACTTTTTAGCAGGGACTTCTGCCTATTTCACTCCTTTCTTTTTCTGTATAGGACAGTTCTAGTGATTATTTTGGGGAAAATGAATGAATGGAATGGTATTTAAGGTCTGTAATTTTGTCACATTGTCTTTGCCTTACCCTTCTTTATTAAGTAATGTGAGTGTCGATTTTTATAAATAGGTCCTTGAAATATCCGGTGCTATTAATCCCTAAGGATTTATTAAAATGTTCCATATTGATTCATGCAGCATTTAACAAAAAAGGGCCAGTGGATGTTTTGGAACAAAGAATAACGTTATTTTTCTGTAGAAGTATTTTACAAGGTTTTACTCTAGAAGTATTTTGCAATCCAGGGGAAGGGCGGGGGGAAGCATTTTAGGTTGAATGCGAAATTTTCAGCTGTATTGAAGGTCCTATTCTGCCATCACTGAAGTCAGAAACAACTGTCACTAACTTGACTACTTTCAGGATTAAGCCTAGTTTAGCAAAAGCACAGAAGTTTGCTGCCCTGGAGCAGGAGGTTGTCATTGTGATGCTACAGGTGCTCAGTTGTGTTCAAAACTGTTTGTTGTTGTTGTTTTTTGTCCAACTCAGCTGCCAAAGACAAAGATTGTTTGTGCGTGTTTGTGTATATTTGTATATACATAAATATTGAATATGTATGCATCCACAAAACCTAGAATTTAGCGATGCGAAGAAGAAAATACTACCTTTCCCTGAGAAATAGTCACATTTGGATTTCTATGCCACTGGCGGTCTTTAGAAAGTTAATAGTGGTAAAGCATACGTAGTCATTGCTTTCTCATGTACTAATACGCATAGTCTTAATTCCATATTTGATGCCAGTTTGCACAAGAAATTAATTCAGTGGAGTGTGGTATTTAATGTTTACAATAAGCCTCTTACTAAAACACTTAAGTTTTATTAAGACTTCTGATGTAATTGTGTATATCACCATAGTAAGACCATAAGGAAATACCAGTGGAGCTGCTGATTTAACTCTTAAAAGAATGAACTTAGAAGCAATACAAGTTTTAACATTAGGCTAAATTGTGGTTGCTAAAATTTTAAGTGAAATACTGTAAGTGTTCTTAAATGTTAAGCTAGTTACTGAATTTAGAAAACTGTTTAGCACAAATTGGTGTGAATACTGCAACAAATACAAAGTTTGCATAGGAGGTTTTGTATGTCACAAATAATTTGGCTTCCAGTAACGGAAGCAAGAGCCAAAGACACTTTTAATCTCTTACTGTTATAGGTATAACTTTCGTATTACAGGGTCAACAGAAATCTGTTCAGCTCACCCAGGTGCTGCTCTTCAGAGTTTTGTTAGTGCTTAGCAGAATACAAAATTTAATTAAAAGCAAAGCAGAGGAAAACAGCAAAAAGTACTCACACTGTATAAATAAACACATCCTTCATTTTTTTTCTTTGGATAAAAGTAATCAGGAGTGATGGAAAGGAGGAATGTGTTTGGAAATGAATCAGGTAAATGCTGCAAATTTTTTTTCTTCCACTTGCAAGCAGGATGAATATATAGTCTTCACCTGTTATATATGTGCGTCTTCATAAAACAAACCACAAATTCAGTTACAGCTAGTAGACGGCTTTACTGATACCTGTAAGAGAACAAATGGACTAAAATGGATCCATATGGCTTGATAAGCTTCCCTGTGGTATATATATTTTGCTATGTGTCCTGATAAGCAGAGGATCCTAACATTGCCAGCTCTTGTATTAGAGGGAATTTCTCCAAAATGTTTAAGTAACTGTGGAAACTCAACTAAGCTACTTAGTTTACCTTCTACTTAGTACAAGTTTGGTGTTGGCTTTTTTGTTTGTTATGTCATATCGGTGATGTAGGTTGGTTTTTTTTTTTTCTTTTGAAAAGTAATACAGAGAATATGCTGACTTCTTGGACAAGGCACTGAGAGGTCATCCTGCAGAAGTGTCCTGGGTTTTAAGCTAATTTTTCTGGTGTACTATTACTGTCCTAATAGCAGAAACTTGATGATCTGTGTGCAATTCATGCTTGGTATTTGGGAGATGTAAAGTTGAAGGCTAGTCAGTGAAAAGAAAATAGCATCCAGAGACTGTATCAGTGGACACTCACTAGGTTGATAGATGACAAACATTTGCAGCTCTTTGGACTCGATGATCTTAAAGGTCTTTTCCAACCAAAGTGATTCTATGATTCTATGAATATTAGTAACCAAACCAGTATACAAATTAAATTTCATTCTACAGCAAAATAATATTAAGTATTTAAAATATCAATAAATTCTGTTTTTTTTTTTTACTTTTTACCTCTTTCAAGGAAGGCAAGCTGAGGAGGATGGAAATGATTGGAATCCTTTATGTACTTTAGTTTTCAGTTAAAACCTGTTTAAGGTTGTCTTTAAGCTACAGTCAATATTTGGGTTACCTTTATGAGCCTTTTCTAACATTCGTAAAGGACTGGAGGCTTCTCCCATTTTTCCACGAATACATGCATTTTATTTATTTTCAGAAGTAGTATGCTCTCGCCATCAAAATTAGTTACAGCTCATTGCTAATTGGTTAATGTGCCATTGTTACTGTTTTAGAGGACGAGGAATGGACTTCGCTTGTCAAGGTTTTCCCAGATTTCTGCTGACCCTTGGTCACAAGACTAACAAGTTGTTTAATCCTCTTGGAATTCATGTAGACAGCTTTAAAGGTTAGCTTGTGCCCTAGTTTTAATTATAACTGCTAAAATACCTCTTTTTAGGCCTTATATTTTGTCCTTTCATGTTGCTGTAAAGGTGTATAGAATCCATCCACCAAACGAGTAGTTTGTTGTGTGTAATTGAGACCAAACTCAGCTTGGTATTTTTTGTTTTTAAACTCCACCCCCTGCCGCCCCGTGTGTGTGTGTACATGTGTTGTCACAAAATAGTACCTACTGATGCTGCTGTTGCAGGAACAGCAGTTAACCTGTAACTGTGAATGCTTTATGTCTTAATTATTTCAATATTACATAAATAAGGTGTGCTAAACTCCTGTGACTCAAACCTGATGAAAATACTGTTACGCCACCTAATGAGTTCATCCAGTTGATTTTTAGGTCGTTTACTGGTGTTAATGTAAAATGGCATCCGACAAATAAACGGTATTTGTGTTGGTTTCAGCAACTGACTTCAGATTTTTCTGTGGTTCATACTTCAGAACTTCTCATATCTGAACGTGCATCATGTCAGCTGGAAGCCTTTACCATTTAGTAGCAGAGAGCTTGTATGTACAATCTTGTCAACTTTATTTCAAATAGTAAGGCAAATTGGTATTTGGAAAACTTTGTTGGAAAAAGATATGTTCTTAATGGAGTTTGTGTGCGTATAAAAGAGTTTTGTAATACAAAAGTTTTCAACTAAAAGAGTGAATTTGAACAGGAATGTCTCTTAAGACAAGATTTTACTAGAAGCATGATCATTATCTGCTTGACAGCGGCTTTCGGTCTGTGAGGTCTGCACAGAAAAGCTCTTCGTAAGTGGTCTGGATGAGCAGACAGTGAGGTAGATTGAAAACCAGCTGAAGAGCTGGCACCAGAGGGATGGTGGTCAGCAGTGCAAAGTCTAGTTAGACACTAGCAACTAGCGGTGTGCCCCAGGAGTCAGTACCGGATCCAGTCTTGTTCTACATCTTCATTAGTGACCTGGATGATGGGGCAGGGTGTACCCTGAGCAAGTTGGCTGGTAACACCAAACTGGAAGGAGTGCCTGATGCACCAGAGGGTCATGCTGCCATCCAGAGGGACCTTGACTGGCTGGAGAAACAAGCTGATGGAAACCTCATGAACTTAAGTCAGAAGAAGTGCAAAGTCCTGTACCTGGGAAGGAACAACCCCATGCACCATATTATGCTGGGGGCCACCCAGCTGGAAAGCAGCTTGGCAAAAAAGAGACTGGTGTTTCCTGGGGGACATCACATTGAAGATGAGCCACTAACATGCCGTTGCCACAACGGAGGTGAACGGTACCCTGGTCTGTGTTACACAAAGTTCCAGAGAGATGATCCTTCCCATCTGCTCAGCACTGATGAGGCCACACATGGAGTACTGCATCTTTCAGGCCTCCCCAGCACTGATACTGAAGAGAGTCCAGTAAAGGACGGCAGATACAGTGAAGGGACTGGAGCATCTCTCCTTTGAGGAAAGGCTGAGAGAACTGGGACTGTTCAGGCTGGAGAAGAGAAGGTGCTGGGGATGGATCTTAAATATGTAAATAACATATTTACATGAAGGGAGGGTGTAAAGAAGACAGAAGCATCTCTCCTTTGAGGAAAGGCTGAGAGAACTGGGACTGTTCAGGCTGGAGAAGAGAAGGTGCTGGGGATGGATCTTAAATATGTAAATAACATATTTACATGAAGGGAGGGTGTAAAGAAGACAGAGCCAGACTCTTTTCAGTGGTGCCCAGTGGCAGGACCAGGGGCATGTACAGTCCATTCTAGAGAAGCAGTTCATTATGTTCGTGTTGGTGATGAAGGCTGGGATTGCCTTCACCGATTCTCAGAATGTAGCCAGCTGCCTGTGTTTATCAGAGGGAATGAGTCATGGTCTTCTGTACCCTGGAAACTTCAGTATTACTATCCAAATAGATTCTAAAGTTAATTATATGTAGGTTAAATGTCAGTGTCTTTTCTGTATATTAAAGGGTTATTTTCCAGCCCACATATGCTGGGAAGATTTAAATGCTTTGTACCTACAGCAAACAAGTTGGTAATTATCAAAGCATCATAAATATGTGTTTGAAAATGAGAGCTTTGTTTCAGATTACTGTATCCCAAGTTCTCAATGTACTTTGAGACTTCAGTATTTCTTCCTGTACTGATTCACTGTATGAGGGATACTACGTCCTATCCGTCCCAGAGCTCAGCACGCCATTGCCCTGTGAGAAGGGTGTGCCCAGGCTGTTACCAGCATCCTCTTGGCTGCCTCCTCGGGCTTTGTTTGTGAATTCATACAGGATACTCTCAGCTACCTTTCTTAGCAGCTGTATTCTATGACTTGGTCTGTTTACCCACTGTCAACTGTAACAGCAACATTAGGCTTACCTGAACACGAGTTTTGCTACCTGAAGTTACTGATGAAGCTAAAGACCTTTCAACATCCCTAGAGCAGTTGCAGTTACACCTCTGTGCAGCTGTAACTTCCGTGCAGGAAACTAACCCCACAGGGTGGTGTCTCTGTAATGTACACTTAGTACTGTAACTGTAACTGTTTTCATCCTAGTATAGGTATTCTAGAAAAATGTCAGCGACCAAACTAGCTGAACTAGTGAAGTTTTCAGTGCAAACGAGATACAGAGTAAACATACGCGTATCTTTCAATGTAAAGAAAGGCAAGTGGATAAAATCTCATGAGGGGAGTTGGTGAGTGGGAAATTGTATAGCTATTGTATACAGAAGTGCATGGAGAAATAGGATGGATGAAGAGGAGCAGAGTATGAAGAGTACTGCTTGGAAGCCACAGAAAGTATTAAAGGTTTTGAATTAATTTTAAGAGCAATTGCTGATGCAGTGAGGAACTGATATGATGGTGAAGCAGCTGTTTTGAATGAACAAGTGATAATAAGAGTGTCTGGAGGGATCAGTAGCAAAGAAAAGGTGTCAAATCTGGAGGTAAGTTTGAGACAGAACATCAACGTTTTGGCAGTAAAATGAAATACTTGGTCACATATTAAAAAACCCTTGTTGAAGGAGCAAATTTATTTGATGAGAACAGCAGATAATCTTTTCCTGTAACTTCATGGCACAAAGGGAGGCTTAGAAGACTTGCAGCTTCTCACAAGAAGTGTACTGTCTGTTGCCACTGCAGCAGAAAAAAGATGAAACAATAATCTTCCAAATTATGTTTTGAAAGCCTGCTGAGTTGTAGCAGAAGCAAATGACAAAACATTGCTGTATATGAGACTTCAATAGAGCCACTCAAATATATATATATTTTTTTTTTCCTCCAATGATCCAAGAAATGGGCTTGCTTATGTAGGTAAGATTTCAGACCTTGGAGAGATCTGATCTACCAACACAGTGTTTGAAGACTTATACACAACCTAAAGAGCAAGTCTGCACTTTTTTTATATTTTATATACTTTCCATTTTTTAAGTTGCTTTGGCCACAAGTAACTTCTGTGTATAATGAGCTTTACTGAAAGCTGGTTGTGGGCACTAAGGAAAGTGCTGGGGGTGAGGAAATCTGTTTTCTGCTCCTGGTAGCTGTGTAGCTGTTCCCACCCAGGACACTTGTAAAACTATTTCCTGTGTTTGAAAAACAGAAAACAAAATCGGATCCTTAAACTCCTGAACAATTTTCTTCAAATTCTCAATTTCTTCAAAAAGGTTCCTGAGCAGACTCCCACCGAAGGAATGAAGCCAGTACCTGCTCTTACAAAAACTGCTTAGTTACCAGTTGAGATACCACGTGTACTAGAGCAACAAGAACAGAAATATTCCATGAACTGATTGGAGAGCAAGAAGATGTGTGTGAATGACAGCAGATTCATTGCTTGTAATTAAATTGGAGCTGCTACTGAGTGCAGTTATTTGCAAATACTGTGGTGACCTAAATAAAATCTGTGCAACACCTACCTGAAAATGCCTTATAATCTATTCTGAGTTATGCTAGAGATTCTGAGAAAATCATCCAGAAGAAAATTGAAGATCTAAGCATAGGTGATTCAGCTCAGTAAATATATAACTGATAATTGTTGTTTTATTTAAAAGGATCTCAAGGCACTAAAATACTTTTTCAAAAGATATCAATACTGTTTTCCTTCAGTTGCTTTTACTTGCCTCCTCAGTTTTTTGCAATACTTTTTCTGTAGTTGCAAGTACGAGAAGCTAGCAAAAATAACTAGCTTCTGTCAGCATTTATTTGTTCTTCCCTAGCTTTCTCTTCAGAGATATTTTCAAAGATGTACTGTGCCATTGGGCTTGCTCCTCATCTGGTAGAATTGAAATGTCTTTCTTCTGTTCCGAGTTTTTAGAGAATTAATGGTTTTCCTGGAGTTGCTGGCCAGCCTCCTGCATGTTCTGGGAACCTGGGCCTGTTCCCCGTTGTGATGATGTTCCCCGTCAAGGACTATCAATGATACTGTGTACATTAAAAGGGCCTTGGGCCATACTCAGAGAAAACCTCATCTGACCTTTGTTATCTTTCGGCTTAGAAAAAGTTACTGTGTATCAAGCTATTGATATTGTAATAGAGCAGTTTTGAGCTGCCCCTCAGTAAAAAATTCTGCGGTGGATATAGGATCCTCATTTATAGGGAATTACAGCTTAGTAATAGTTTGTTCTTACCCTGCCCGTGTCATCACATCTGCAAGCCACAGGCGATGTCCCATCAGTAGCTAGATCTCCATAACTGACGTTTTTGCAAGGTTTGAATTCAGTTTCTTTGAGGAAGAAGGGTTTCATTACTCTCTGTGTCTTGCCAAGTTAAAAAGTAATTTTTAAAATGTAATTGAATATTGCTCGGACTTTACCTGTCTTTGCAAAACTGTGGGAATTCAGAGACAGTTAATCCATAAATTTAATTGAAAAAGCAGAAGGTGGTAATATGTGCTACAGCACTGTATAGGGTGAGTGCCACAGGAAAACCCAACAATAGCAATAATGTGATGATAATTTCAGTGTTACATTTATTTTAGACAAACAGAACAGTACCTATCAAAGGCAAATTCTCAGGGAGACTAGTATCTTAGTACCAATAATAATGTGAAAGTACCAACAGTAATGAGCAAGTAAGTAGTAGTATAACTCAGCAAAAGCTTTCTTATCAGTTGCAACTACTGACTAGTTTACTCATTTGCATATCCCAGAGTTCTTTCTCGTAAAATCTATTCTTGGGGTTTTTTTTTCAAGTACCCTTCTAAACAAAAGTCTGTGGGTATTGCACTTTGGGATTCTGGTGTTTTTTAAATCGGATGTATCCAGGCTTTATACACTCTCTGTTAAGTCTAGTTCCGTAACTTAGATTTCTGAAGTTAAAGGCAGCTGTGCTGAAGGGGTGGTGGTGGTGGGGAAACCCTGACAAAAACATCCTATGGTATTTAAGTTATGAAAAGTTCACGCTTCATTTTAAGACACAATCATTTTAGTACCTACTATATGCTATAAGCACTGTGGAAGCTTAGTATTACACTTTTGTGTCTTAACTATTGAAGTTTTTTCTCCTGTTTTGCAAAACATCAGCAAATCCATCAAATGCTCTTTTCTTCTTAACAAAAAGTTGTCCCTGTCCCAAACTGCTTTGACTGAGTTTTTCACTTGAATTTCGGAGGTTGTCAGCTGTTGTAGAATTATTCTCCAGTCCTGTCAAAGTAGCGTCATCCTCCATCTTGCTGGAATCAGTGCTTTTGGAGATTGTATTTCCTGGAGTCTCTTGTGGGAATGAATGTGAACTATATTGTGTGGTATCACTGAAGAAGCCTTGCAGGACTGAGAAGGAATATGCATCATCATCATCACTCTGACCCAGTTGGAAATGATTTTCTGTGTTGAAGACTGATTGTGTTTTCCCGGAAGAGTGACAGTGCAGCAAATCTGCCATAAGGTTGCAAGAATGTGTTTCTTGGGGCAGACTACAGGTGCTGATATCCTGTAATCCATCACAGTTTTTCTCATTAAAAGCTCTTTGCGTTACATCTGCACAAGCCTTAGTTGTGTTCACCTGCTTCCCCTGTGGTAGCAAGTTGTCTCTCTCTGTAATAACCATAAAGTGTTTTTCACTTCTGTGCTCAGGCAGCAATTGAAAAGATGACTCTCTGCTGGAAGGCAGCAGTGATGTTTTTGTAACAATTATTTCATTCACACCAGTGTCAGTGGGACCAAGAATAAAATCGTTGTCCTCAGATGTACTCTTGTTTCTTCCTAATGTAATGTCCTCTTCACCAGGGTTCTTTTCAGAGGCGTTCCTATCTGTGTGCTCGACTGTACTTCCCTCTGGTGAGCTTTCTTTTTGTTCAGTGGGACTGAAGCTGAGGGAAGGGTGACGTTCAGTGGGAAACTGATACAGCTGCAACTCTGCCTCTTCAGGAGTGTTCTCTGAATCTGTGTCAGGTGTGGGAGAATGTTTTAAGGAAAGTAACGTGTTACCAAAATCTGTACTTTGATTGTGGAGAGAATCAGAAATAGAGTTCTGTACTGTTGACTCTGCATTAATAAAGTAACCAAAGGTGTCAGGAACTTCCTGAGTTGAAATACTAATTGTGTCTGAATCTGATATGCTTACATGGTCACTACATTTATCAGCGTAAGGTGATGCTGCTTCAGGCATGATGGCACCTGATTCGTAATTAATAATGGTTTCAAAATACACATCGTGCTTGGCTTCATTTTTCACAATATGCTGAAGTTCGTCAGCAATGTTTGGAGAGTCTGGCAGCATTGAGGACTTCCCAGTTCCACTGTTCGTATCAGCTTGGTCTAGTGACAACTGACAGACTGGCAGGCTGTCACCAACATCAGGTTGTTCCAGTTCAAAGTCTGCTAAAGAACTACAGTCACTCATTGTGAATGGAGTCCCTTCGTCTGAAGAACTATCATCAAATATACCCGCCGAAGCATCTTTTTCATTTGTATGTTCCATTCTATGGTTATACTCTGTAAGAGGAGAGTTTTCTGTTGTTTGGAAGACACTTAAATTCTCAGTATTTGTATCTCTCTTGCAGCTACTGGGTAAAATAAAATCTCCCACATCACTGGTAATATTTATGTGGCTGTTTAGTCCAAGTTGTTCATCACAACTTTGCCTTCCAGGCAAAAATTTTGTAGTGCTTATGGGTTCATTATGTGAAACAATAGCTTTTCTTTCAGGAGAATCTGGTGTGGCCTTTGTGATTCCAGACTGCAGCACACCAGAGCTGTTGCTTATGTTGCTGTTCCTAGAATCTTGTGCAGTTGTATGGGCTTGTATGGTGGAAAATGGAAAGCCAGTTTCTCCCGTGAAGGATAAATCTGCATCTGAAGAGTCAGTCTGATTTGAGTAAGAGGTGGTATTCAATCTCCTGGGTATGGGAGGGCACCCGCCCTTCTCCGAGCCTTCATTATTTGTGTATTTTGAATCTTTCCATAATGAAGTGTCATTACTCATTAATTTTCTTGGTGTTACTTCCCTGCGGTTCTTGTAATCAATCCTTATAGAAAATAGTCCATTATCACCAACATTTATGTTTTTGTCATTGCTGATGCTACTTTTGATGTCTGAAAGCACTGCTTTTTTCTTCATGTTGATGTCACTATTGCTTTGTTTCTGGTGCTCTTCCTCAGTATTTGGTGAATGTAAACTGCTACCAGTGACATTTTCATGCAAAGTAGAAGTTTCTGTAGGAAAAATGTATGTGTTTCTTGAAGAATTCTCATCACAAATGAACAGATCATGCTCTGTGTGTGTTGGTTTGCTTGCAGAGCACTCTCTGCTCAAGGTTTCATCTGAAAAAGCTTGATTAGAATAAGTATGTTCTGAAACAGAATTTTTGTTCCTGCGCATGAATCTCCACAGGCTTACAAGGTAGGGTCTAGCAAAAGCACCCAGACAAAAAGCACAAATAAATGTAATGAACACTGAGAGGCAGACAGCCAATGCAAGGTCTTGCTCTGTTCTTCCTTGTCTAAAAACAGCGTTAGTGTCCCGGGCTTTTCTAACCAAAAATGTTGAAACCCTTTCTTTCACCCTTATATTGTAGATGAGATAATTCTTCTTTGTTGTATTAGAACTACACAAATATAACCCTTCAGCAGTTTTCTCAGCATTGTATATCACTAAATTATTCATTTTATCTAGTGTCATATGAGGAAGACTATTATCTTTGGAAATTCTGCCTTTAGGGGTCCACCAAGAGACTCCATTACCTGAAATAAAAGAAAATACAAATTAAATCTTTCTTAAAAGTATAGGATACATGGTTTGCAGGTTATTTCTGTAAGAAATAACAAGAAAAATGCTATGGATGAGGGAGGAGGTCACTGAAATTATCTAAGTATGTTCTGGGTTATACTAGAAACACCTGCTGATCTCTCTTGTGTAAGATCCATACTTAGAGTCAGCCATTCTCCAGTGTGGCCAATGTCACTGTGCAGCTTTGAGGTAAAACTTCACTAGTTAACTGATGATGTTTTAACCACTGTGATTTTCCTGTAGTTACTGCTTTGACTGCAGCAAAAATGTTTGAAAACCAAGGATATTTGTGTCTATTGAGCAGTTGTCAAAATTGTTCCAAGCTAGCGTAGGCCGTGGCTGGGTGCCGGCTTTTGCAATACAGTTCAGGGTTGTGTGTACACCTTTGCCTTTGGACCTGCTTGTGTTTCCAGCTGAGTGTTGGTGCAATCCAGTGTGCTGATTTTAATGCCTGATCAGAGTTTCCGTGACTTTCCTTGTAAACAGACAAAGCAGTATCTTCATCTGGGGATAAAGTGTTCCAAGGGGAAAGCCTTACAGTCTCAAAGTGCTATCAGTCCACTGGAGTTAGACCTCATGGCACATGACAAATACACCTTCTACTCTAAGTTTAGGCTTAATTTTCCTTCTGCATGGGAAGCCTCAGCTCTAGATTTTGTCACTTGTCCTTCAAGTGCTCTGTATTAATTGTAAATGCTGAATTTGTTTCCTAAGTGAACTGTGTGCTACAGTAGCTGTACTTTTTTAGAAGAAATAAAATCCTTTCCCTTACTTTCATTTTGCTATCACTGAACACTAGAACACTACTGTACCTTTCCCAGTTTTCTGCGTGCCCCAGAAGTGCCACCCACTGTGGCACTCTACCAGTCGGTCCTCTGTTTGCATTCCAAAATTCACTGCTAAATTTGCCATGTACTACTTACTTATTGAAGTTTATTTGTGTATAATTTGACATTGCTTGTTAGCTTAAAGTAAGGAAGGAGATGAAGACACTTTTTGGGAAGTATGACTTTCAAATATTCTAACCAGTATACTACTTCCTGAAGCAATAATTTGCCTTTTAAATAGATCAGTTATTTTTAAACAGTATCTTTAGAAATCCACCTTTTAAACCAAGATGTTTCCTTTGATCATTCTGCATGCATTTGGACGATGGAGTTCCTGTTCCACATACCTCTTGTGCTGTCCAAGTCACAGAGTAGCACTGACGTCTTCCCTGTTGGGATGACAGCTCTCTTGAGCAGAACACTGTCAGTGCAGTCAAAACGGAAACTTGAAAGATATAGCAGAGGTTTCTGCGAGTTGCTGGCAGATTTATTGTATGAAATTCTCCATTTTTTCCTTGTGGAGTCAAAAAGAAAATGGAATAAGCGTTTGAAAGCATTTAGTCTGCAGTTAAATATCCAGGCATTATTTGACAAATCCACTTCAAGTTGAAAGAAGTTCAAACTGATTAATAGTAGAGGGGTTGTCAGAGCATTTGCACGGAGATCCACAACCTATTAGGAAATAATTTGGAATTAATTTGATAACCCGTACAATGGAATCCAAAGTGCACTATCAACAGTAACACTTATTTTAGTATATAGAAGCACTTCTGCAGTTATGGGAACAATACATTTGGTTAGGATTTGAAGAATATTGTTCTAAGCTTTTTACTCAAAGAAGAAGTTTAAACTGTGGTATATTTAGCATTCTCCCATTGTAGACTACCTCTGTGTGAATGAGGGATCTGGCCAGGAGGGATGGGGCTAGAAATGGATATGTGCTCAAGCCAGTTATGCATTGGTTTCTGGCATAAATAAAGGGTAAATTTATGGTTAGATTTTGTACATGTACAAACGTGTGTGTTTTCCTATATATGAAAAGCAAATATATGTTACGTAAAAATAATGCTATATAAGAGTAATGATTACTTTCACTGTGTGCTTTGGGTTTTATAATTGTATACAAATATAATAATCAAAGACCAATATAATCATGCCGAATAGTTGATAATTAATATCTTTAATGGTGATTAACACAAAACAATGAAACCGTTCTAACATTGCTGTACAACCTGTAATTTGTTGAGATCCCTGAAAGCATCTGGATGAATTTTAGATATCTTGTTGTTTTGCAAGTCGATGGCCTTCAGCTGTGAGCAGTTCTGAAAATCATTCAGCCCAATCTGTTGTATGTCATTGGATGACATACGAACAGTTTGTAAAGATTGCAGCAAGCCTAGTCCTAGGAAAAACAAAATCATTTTACATTTCATGTTCTTGTTTTCCCAGTTGCATCAAGTGGCTTTTTAAAATTCTTTGCAATGAAATGCCTTCCATTCCTGTCTATTGCCGTGAGTGGCTGCATTATTACCCATTCAGTGGTCGTCCCCTTGTAAAAGTTGTGTAGCACCATCAGCAGGTGTGTGAATACTTTCACAATCAATGCATATTTTAAAAATTCAAAATTATTCTGACTGAGATCTCTGTACTTTGAGCGCGCCTCTCTGGAGAACTGGAGGTAGGAAAGGAGGAGTGTGGAAAGGGTTGAATATACTCAGTTTATAGAACCTGAATATGTTAATTGTAAATAAAAGATGGTGATGCAAAAGGTGATACAGTATCTCCTATTCATTGCCTTCTGGAAGTTCATGGGAGTTTTTTATATGTGGGATTATTTGAACCATACTCACTGGATGTAAGCCTGGCTGAACACGAAAACATGTTGTTGCTTGCCGTCTGCCTGTGAATTATCAAGCATGACAGTATATTCTTCAGCATACCCTAGTTACAACAGTATCTGTCTTGTGTAAGTAGCCCTTTTGAATGCTGGAGGCATCTCATTTATTTTAGGTGCTGAACAAGCAGCTCCCAAAGCTCCAACCTGCAAGTTCCAGTGGGAAGGCAGGCACTTGAACACTCAGCATCACCAGTTTGTAACACCTGAATGTCACTCTAAAGTGATTTTTGATCATACAGCATTGTTGAGAAGCTACTACTTCTCCTTAAAAATTTTGCCTTTGGTGTCATCAAGTTTGCTGGAAATCTCTTATTCCATTTTGCTGTTCTGTTGGCTCAGTAATTGATCTTGGGGTTTATTGTGAAAAGCAGAAGGAATGACTCATGCCTGCTGTAAAACAGAGTTAGCTGATAGGGAAGGCATTCAGAAGTTCTGGCAGTTCATAAATTCTTCCTTGCACCTGCTTGAAGAATTGTAGTTTGGCTGCTTCCCTGCAGCTAAACTTCTGCCAAAAATGTACACTGGTTTGGCAGCAGTGGGCAGCAGCCTGCCACCTGGGGGTGGCGGCTGCAAGAAGGGTTCCTCTGTGGCCAAACCCCTCTGCTTTAGAACTTCAGTCTGTGTTCTCTTACCAGAGCTTTAGAACTAGAATGTTAGTGAAGTATTTGGGGGGAGAAACAGTTCAAATGTATTTAAATGAATATGGGACTTAAGTATAACTTCAAGTATGGTGGTACGACGCATAACCCCTCACTAACATCTAAAAATTGAGTCTCTTACAAGGGTTGATCTGCCTGACTCGCTGAGACATCCTATAATCTGTAGTTACATTTATCTATTGAAACAAATCAAATCTGAATCAATGTATTTTATAATGTAAGCTTTTCTATACTCTCTACATGGGAACCTTACAGATACTACAACGTAATTACTATTACTACATAATTACTACATAAGTACGCGAAACAGCTTCCTGCATGCCAGACATTTACAGCCTTACAGCCTTCTCTTGTTACTAGAAGGTGTCACTTTGGTTGCGTGTCAGATGGCAAAGAGCAAAATTGTTTTTTGACTAAACAAAATATATTTTCTTGTCTTCATGAAATACTGAAATTGGAGCGAGTTTTAGTAAAAGAGTATTGACTTTATTCTAAGAAGTATTATGAAATTCATTACCTGGAACTTTCTTGATGTTAAGGTAAGGTTCACAACTGTTTTGTGGAGGCTGGGGTGTTTCCAAAGATCCCTACCTCCCTTTCTATGCAACAAGGAAAAATACTGCTTGGGCTCTCAGAGGACAAATTTGGTTCTATTTGACTGACATTAAGGCATTACAATTGCAAAGGCTGTTTAAAATCCCTAGCCCAACTTGAAACAACTCATTTGCTCCAGTCTCTCTATTTGTATTTATACAGGTGGAACTTTCCCTCACTGGAAGTAAAATTAATGAGACAGTGGCATTCCGAATTCAGTCAGATGTAGCGAATCACACCCCAAACCAACTTACCCCCTGGGGAGGAGGTCCTTCAAGATTTTGAAATGCTTACCTCTTGGTACTGTATTAAGATTATTTCTTTCAACTGACAATACTTTAAGAGCAGGCAGGAGACGATGAACTTTTCTGTACTCGTTAGACCCATGTGCAGGTGTAGGTATGTCCAGCGTGAGAGTGTGGATGGCATTATCATTGAGGTTGAGAGTTTCTAAAACAGGTAAGTTTCTACAGGTAGTTAAGGAGAGTTTGGAAATCAGGTTGTTACTAAGATTCAGGTGTTTTAGCATCCATTCTTCATTTCTTCTATCAGTGCACAGAAAAGTTTTAATATTATTGTAACTAAAATCAGCCGTTACTGATGTTTGCGGTATATCTTCTGGAACAGTAGATATTCCAGTAAAGGAACAATTCAGCAAGAACTCCCCATCCCACCAGCAGTCTGAATGGCGATGCACATCAAGAACAATCTGCTGTGACTTGGTTCTCACTGATCCCAGAAGATTAAAGTAAAGGATCACAGTTATGACACTCAAGTGAAGGTTATCCATAGTATCTGTATGTAAAATGTAAAATTATAGTAAATTCAGCATTGCAAGAGTTAAACAGAAAGCGGAAATAGTTTGGTTAAAAAAAAAATTCAACACTAAACAAACACCCAAAGTATTACCAATCTTCTGCCTTAAACATTCTATTTTAGAGTCTTTGGTATTTTTCAGAAAGAACACTGATAAACTGGTAACCACCCTCCTCCCTCCACCTCACCCAAAAACCAATGCAAACCTTTTCTTTTCTTCCCAGCACGTTGGTTGAGAAACACAGCTTCTCAGGAACTTGTGAACTAACAACAGTGGAGACTTTTGAACTCTACTTCAGGTATCATGCACAATTACCACCGAGCAAAGTCCAGGAGGTACAGTCCATGACACATAGATGTGGAATGATTTTCATACTTGCAGATAATAAAATACTAGTTTCCCTGTCAATAACACAACAACGTATTTTTAATGAAAAAATATATTCTTACTTGTGAACCACGGCAGCGTTTTGGAATTTATTGTTCCATTTCAAAACAAAGATTAGAAATGCAATTGTCTTTTACCTATTGCAACAACCACCACCTTTACATATGCTGAGAACTCTTCACATGCAAGTTGTTTCTACGTCCCCAGTATGGTGTTTTACACAGAGGCACGTAGCTTGTACCTTAAACACACAGAATCTTAAGTGTATCTGTGAGACTGAAATAAATCATGTGCCACACAATGTTTTAAATACGCAGAGGAAAATGTACCTTAGGTAGTTAGAAGATAAACAATGAATAAATGCACAACCCAAGCCATGTGTGGTGACATCTTTTCCCACACTGTGTAGTGAAGGCAACAAAATATATTAACAGTAAATAGTGCCTAACAAATCGGTAATTTATTTTGTTTGGTATTTGTATGATCGGTTTTGCTACATTTTGACAAAATATCCACGCTTCAAAACCAGTTCTCCAGACTGTGATTAAAGAGTATCTTTGTGACAAATCTTCCTGCTATGCTGCGTACAGTATTTTAAAAAGAACTCTTGATAATTGTAAGAATCCAATACTAGCATATAGGCACGTCAACAGTAACCAGAGAAGAGCTTTAATATGCTCTTCGTGTGCAATCTACTTGACTGAGGCAGTATCTGTCATTCGCAAGATCTATTTCAGCTTTGAGGATACTGCTGCTTATATTTTTATGTGTGTGTGTATTTATATGTATAAAAATTAAGTGACAAGCTTCCATTAGCATGAGAGTGAAAATTCTAAAAATGTTATAATTTCCTCCTCTTAACCATAAGAGATGCTGAGGCACTACTTAGCAGCAAACGTGTGCATGTTGTCAGCAAAATGTGTGCTAAAGGAATTAATATGAACTTCAGTAAAACTATGAAGTTCATGAAGGCAGTATGTAAAATGCTAGTACTTTCCCATAATCTTTAATGTGAGCAATTCAATGGCTTTGCTACTTTTTACTCTGGTTATTCTGTTCTTGCTCCACTGCTGTCTGCCCCCCAAAACCCCACCAAATATTGAGCACCAAAATCTGGCTTTGCCTTTGAGTATTGAGGGACATGTGATCCCTCTAAACTCCCGTGTGACCTAATGCCTTACCTAAGAGTCCCCCTCTAGAAATCACCCTTCACGAGGATTTTCTGACTTCTAGTAAACATTGGAATTGGGACCTTAGATACCAGGTCCTTGTTGCAGCGGAGCAGATTTGTATTTCACAGAATTCTATGTACTTTGAGAGCTATAAAAAAAGGGTAGATAGTTTATCTTCCCATTAACAAATGAAGAATTCTGAAGTTAATGCATAACATTTCCACAACTTTTAGGAAGACAAGTGTGTGCTTATCTAGAAAAACTTGTCAAAAAGCGACTTGCAAAGTCACCTTTGTGGTCTCTGTTACTGAGGTTACTTGATGCTACTCAAAGCTATTTTAAACTATTTTCAACTGAAGAAATACATGGGGTGGGGAAAGGAGGAATCTTCCAATGAGCTGGTCTGTGTTTAGTACAAAACTCCTTACCTCTGCCAAAAGCAGTTACAAAGCTACAATAGTTTCTGTAAGGCTTCAGTTCACCACAGACAGTTTCATGGTTAACAAATTCAGACACACATGCATTTACTCTGCTGTCATAGGATCAAATACCATCACATTTAGAATTATAGACCTGCAGTTTAACTTCAGAATTTAATTCTGAGGTTCTCAGTACTGCATCTGTACTGACACGTATGAGGAAAAAGAGACCTGACCTCAGACACTGCTGCAACAGCCATGCTTTAGATTATTACCTGTTGAATAACGGATTCATACACTGTTCACGTTAAAGCACCCAGGAAAACACTTTCTTTGTGTAGCAAGCAAGTTACATTTTTAAAATTGTACTTCTAATATAAACACATTTCATAAATACTTCTCATAAATTAAGCAGCTGTAGAATACCTAAACTGCACAGGTAGAATGGGAGCTCAAGCAACACTTCAATAATTGCAACAGAATTTCAAAATTGAAGTTACATTTCCACACTCGATATTACTTTGCAAATATTATTTATGCTAGCATATGCTTTTGTAACTACATAAGAATATATGGCAGGAATAATGCAATACTTTAAAGTGAATTTGCCATTTCCCCTCTTTTAGTACACACATGGTAAACCACATCATTTGGGGGAAAATCCTTGTATCAACTTTTGGGAAGAAGTGAAGAGAAGACAAAAATCTGCCACTTCAGCCATCCTAGGCAAATTCTTTTCCAACAACAAATTGACATTCCTGTTGAAGTGCACCAGATCACAGTTGTGCTCTCAGCAGCCCTCAAGGTCTTGGGATGTAGACAAAAACCTCCTCTAAAGGCAACTGAAGGCAATCAAAAGGGTGGCTTTAAATATATTCTACTGATCCCAGTTCAGGAAGATACTTCAGTACACACATATACTGAAATCTTTCCAAATCAGTGCTGCTACTACAGCTAACAGGAAGACTGCTGAATGTAACAGCATTTGTCTAAAAATGTTACGTAGTAAATGTTAGTATAAACTGCTGTAAAAACAGAAATCCTTGAAGGCATGCAATTACTTCATACAAATATATGTAAACACAAAAGAGAACTCTCCTGGTAGTGTTTTGTGCCTCAGTGCGTGGCTCCACACGGATTGACAGACGTCTGACAACCCATGTTATAACCTGTCACCTGAACCTTGAACAGTGTCCCGTCAGCACACATACAGAGCTTGAAACGCAGCCAGTTTCCATTATTGAACTGTTCCCCGTAAGAAGAGCTTGGCAGTCGCGATGGGCTGACCATCACAGTTCCATTCAGGATAATGCTGTTTTCCTATTAAGAGCGATAAAAAAAAAAATAGTGCAACTTCTCATTTAAACAAGGCCGGTTGTTTCTGAAGCTGGTTTGACGAATAAATGACATCTTTAGGGTGGCTGTAGAAACAACAGAATCAAGAAGTACATATGACAACATTTCATTTTTTAACTAAATTTCTGAATAATGCCCATGAATTTCTCAACTCTAGTCAGTCATATACTTTGCTATTCCAGTGGTAGATTGATACTGAGAGAGACAGCAGTAGTGTCATTTTTATCTTTATAGACCTATTAGCAAATGCAGTAAATCTAAACACCCGGATGTGAAATGGGAATCAGTGTTTCAATTCATACATGAAATTCGTTAACATATGGAATAGAAGTGCATGTATTTCTATTTTCTTATCCTCCTTTATCCTCTTCCATCATGCCATATGCCTTGCGATCTTAATCTTAAAAATGACTTAAACTACTGCTGCTGAGTCTCACTGTGGCAGCCTGGAAGGTAGTGCTCCTAACAGTGTACTCTGCTCCTCTGTCAAAGGCTGCTGATCCCAGCAAAGCCTCCAGAAAAGAAGATGAATTCTCTTTGGTATTTCTTTGCTTTTGCAGAGGCAAATAGTTTAGCTTTAATTCTGTTGTGGTTTTTTAGCATCTTAACAGTAGTAAATCATTGTTACCTGAAAACTGCTGA
>NW_010403009.1:0-4936 GCF_000710305.1 Buceros rhinoceros silvestris | reverse complement strand
GAACCACCAATTAACAGCAAAGTAACAAACCACCTTTTCAAATCCTACTAAAGACACTGAACGCCACTAAACTTTTATGCGTGACTACTTATATAAAACCTGAAACCACGTAAAGCTACATCAGTTTATTATCAGCCTGAGTTTGAAACTAAGCTGTTAAAAAAATTATGATAGGAAATACTTACTGCTTTAAGTTCCATGTTACCCCCCATCCGAAACTCAATAGTCTTGCCTGTGATGAAAACACCTTCGTTTCCACGGACAATAGCACGGCCATCGACCTTTATGTTTAGATCACTGGTTGCATTGCTGGTAATCTAAGAACATAAACCAAAAAAAGTGTATTACAGATCAATTAAAATGTGTCACTTGGGTTTGTCTGAGTAACTTTACTTACCTCAAAAATATTGCTACACAATTTAATAAAAAACTTCAACGTACTTTTTGCCCTTCTGACACCTGTGAAGCTTCTGCTCATTTGTTATTTTCCCTGTTCGCATTTAAAAATAAGGATTACTTAATTTTGGGAGGTATGTAAAATAGTTTCCATTTGCTATAAAAGTAACAATTCATATGACACTTAACACTGGTAGCAGATACAGGCTTCCTGTTGGGACTGATTATGTAAACTTCCTCCTCTGTTTTCATTTAAGCTGTTCCTCCTATGTATGTATAGGTTTTGTGTTGGTTGGTTGGTTTTTCCTGGAACGTACTATTTAATTGTTAGCCTTGCAGAGGAAACACTAAGAAAAGCAAACTAAATTCTCTCTGTCCTTCACAGGATTGCTCAGTGCTTCCTAAGGTGCACTCAACCCTCTACAAAACCACTGATACCACTCTGCTGATGTTACACAGAAGAACGATGCGCTGTACTCTACCTGTAAAGCCTTTATTATGAGTGATGACATGCAAGAAACAGATTTTAGTCTGACATTAAGATCAACATTTTAAATGTTCACATCAACACTTAGCTTTTTTAGTTTTCTGATAAATAAAGTGTATTTAATATAGAAACCAAATCAAGAACTTGTTTAACCTAGAAGCCACAAACGGACACAATTCCTACAATGCTGTGATTGTCCTCCCCGCTTTTACTCAGACTTCTGAAATTCTGACTGTATTAACAGTTATCCCCAATGGAAAGAAAACTAGTTCTAGTTATTACTTGTCTCTGATCATATTACAAACAGATGAGCTTTTCACAGAAGTTTTATTTCTGCACAAAATATTATCCATGCACAAAGAGTGAAATGCTTAATAAAAAGACGCAAGGGCCTAGTTAGCATAGTATTCCAGATATGACTCTCATTTAGTGATGTCAGTTTTCACTTCTGATTTTTCGGATGATTCACATTTTTAGAGCTGCCCTTTTAGCTACATTTAGTCAAATTTCTAAATATGCCTGAAAGATCAGATGAGTAAACTTTTTTCTTATCCTACAACTAAGGCAATTCTGCAATGAGCTTTTACAAAATGTTAAGTGGCAGTTAAAAGAGACACACCCTCTCTGTAGAGGCCTTCTGAACATTCAGGATTTTAACTCCGTTTGGCAGATGAAATTCATGAGTTTCATAGTCTGTGCTGAACAAGGTATTCTGTGTCCGTGGGTCAACGAATTCCATGCCAATATCGCTGGTAATAGAAGTTTTGTCTTTTTCCACACTAAGCTTGGTTGTTCCTTGCTGAAATACAATCTTCAGAAACAAAGTCATGAAGTTACTGATGTTTCAGATATAATGTTTACTAATAATGTGAGTGTAAGCCCATAGTGTTGCTCACAAATTTTCAACTCATGATGTAACTTACAGGCTGATTATTTCCAGTGATCACCAAATCTTCATTGCGTCTGCCTCCTACAGTGCTTTTATACAATGGGTGTATAACACCCATGTCAGAAACTTGCTTAAACCGCAACAAGCCACTCTCATGGAACTCCATACTGTCACAACCATTGGGACCGATTCGAATCACTGCCCAGATAACTAGTGTAATCTGAAAGAGAAACACACCGTTTCAAAGACTACCTTGATCATGTGGATCTCTCCATGACAAGTATTCTGTTAACTACATGTTTTATTTACAGTATTTATTAATGCTAGTGTTTAAGTAAGCATTAGGTGTGAGTTTACCTCAGCCTGTTCAATGCCTCCTGGAAACATCAGAACACATTTCATTATGAAAAGCATTTTACATGATTTTTAGACTAATTTGAAATATTAACTAAACAATTTGAATATATATATACACACACATTTGAAATTAAATCATGTCCCTAATTAAGTATTTTTCCTGTTTAAGGGTGATTATGGTATCATTAGCTAAGCAAATTTCCTGAACAAAGTAGCTCAGCTCAGGATATACTTACCCTTGAACTATAAGAAAGCACCTGCACAGGTGGCTGTCCAATTATGAAAAATAATTCATTACTTCTCATTGATCAGGCAATAAAAAGGTGGTAATTACAGCAATGAAGGTTTAAAGTGCAGTGGCTGATTAATTCTGAATGTTCACGTGCAGCTCTGCTACTATTTGTAAAATGTTCCTGGCGTAACAGTTTATCCTGAATGCATCTGAACTGCACTAAAAACACTTCACATGTTCACTGTTACTGAGTTTTGGGAATGGACAGACACTTTTAAGGTTCCTAATTCGCTGTTGCATAAATGGTATGTTCCTTGCTGGCACCATGATATCTGAAATAGTCATGACTGAACTTGTAAGATTCTTCCATTTAATCTTGCTCAGGCTACAGAAGAACAAAAAAGAAAGGAGAAAAATGAGAAATCTCCTTCATCACATTTTAAGTCCTTCTCAGCCATACTGGAATAAGTTTTACTTCTCTAATAAACTGTTGAAATACGTCCTAATGTTGCTTACAGACGAAGTATTATACTCACAATCAGATTGATGACAGCCAAAATAAAAAGAAGAACAATCACACAAATGGCCAAGTTGCCCTTTCTGCCACGTAACCCTGTCTTATGGAGACGGTCTTCATCAATTGGAATGTATCCTGCTTTAAAGTTACTGTTGTGCTCCTTATTAACATTCCTGCGTTCCACAGCCTTCTCCCGCATAGACTTCTTCACTGGGCCATTAGAACTTTGCTATAATGCAAAGCAGAGATTGGCGGTTATAAGACATGTAAAAACACCGAAAGGGCACACATACGTACGCAAAAAATATAAACTTGAATTGACTAGTGGAATATGTTCAATATTATCTTTCAGTCTGACACTGTACTTAGAATACACATTTACAACCACTGCAATCTCTGCTAACGTAATGACTAAAATTAAAATCCAGATATTTTCAGATAATGTACGGTTTCACATTTCATTTTTAGCATAGTAGATATGAATTATTAACGACAGTAAAAAAACCCAAACAGCTGTAAAGAACTTCAAGTTTTTATTTCTTGGGGATAGATACAGGACATGATCCCCCAGGTTATTTACCAAGACACAGCATTTTAGTTCCCACCAAGCTGATGTGGGATAGATGGTCAGTGACTGTATCCAAAAGGAGCGTGGTGAATACAGTTTTTAAGTTACTTTGATCACCTTCAATTTCTATTACTTGTATGTATGACTATGTAAAATTCTGTAAGGCCTCACACCTGGCATGGGGAACTTGTCCAGCCAAGCTTTAATTTAAACATCTGGAATTACTAGATTGCAAGGGATTTCCCATCAATGTATCAAATTAACACGTAGAGGAAACTCTTGTAGATATTCGAAAGGAAGAGAAACCATTGATATATTTTTGTGTCTTTGACCAAAATTCTGTTCCACCTCCCCTGAACGAAACAGCTTGCTATTTAAGGGTTCAATTCTTCAGAGGGTCTTGATCTTTTTGATGGGATTAAGTTTGTTCATCTGAAGTGATTCCTGAAGCTGCACCTGAAACTTACTGCAATTGCATGTGTCCATACTGACCTAACAGATAGAAATGTGTTGTTTTCTTCAACAGTCAAAGAACAAGGAAATGGGGTTGAGAAAGGTGCCTGACCTTAACAGGTTTACGGAGGGCTTCCCTGATGATGTTCTGGAAGCCACTCTAACCCTGCACAAACTCTGAATTGGCTAGGCAGGGAAACTGGTTTGTGCTGTGGGGAAACAGAAATCTTGTACAACAGATAGGTATCTTGCCCTGAGAATAGTGCGTTCTTGAAAGAATGTGATGGTGAGCTAAAACTCCAGTGTATTTTTATCACCTGGTAAGGCAGCACCACACCTGGTAAGACAGCACCAAGATTGGGAGAACACAGCTGAAATGGTGACAGCTGGAGCATCCTTGCAGAACTAGAGAGTGCTTCCTATGGCACCCGAGACGAGGCTGGTCTCCTCAGGAATATGGGGCTCTCTACCCACTGCTGCCACCGGCTCAGATGCACATACCCGGACTCACTCCGATTAAAAGTCCCATGGAGAGGCAGGAGCTCCAGAAAGGAGAGCCCTTGAACAACTCCGTTCTTTTCCCTCCGGCTTACATGGCGCTGACAGAGTCCCCGTCCCAGCCCTCTGACCAGGTGGCAGTGACACCCCTTTCAACAAATTTAGCTTTCGCTCCAATGTGAGCCCTCGGATGACGAGCCCGGCTCTGAGCTCCAGCCTTATATAAACACTGCCGCTGGGCCACACACTCGTGCCAGCCTAACCAGACGACTGACGGCGCACTCCTATAAATACCAACCGCCCCGGCCAGCTGCTCTCCACGTCACTAACTAGCGGCAAGTGCCTATTTACGCCAGACAGTTACACTCCTGTGCAGAAATGCCAGAACGCTTTATTTCGAAAACAAAGTATTTTTCTCTGTCGAGAGATTCTGCGTCTGCGGGCTGGACGGCGCGGCTCCGGGCGGTAACACGTCCCGCCCCGACAGACAGCGGGCTCGGGCTGCCTCCCCCACGCTGAGCCGGCTGCCCCCTAAGGCC
>NW_010403008.1:24676-34209 GCF_000710305.1 Buceros rhinoceros silvestris | reverse complement strand
GGGACTCCACCACCTCCCTGGGCAGTCTGTTTCAATGCTTAATAACCCTCTCTATAAAGAAGTTTTTCTGACCACACTTCAAGAAGAGGGTTCCACTGAGATAATATGCCTTATATGACTTACTGGTCTCATAGAATCATAGAATCATCTGGTTGGAAGAGACCTTGAAGATCATCGAGTCCAACCGTTACTCCTGTACTGCCAGGGTCCCTAAACCATGTCCTCAGCACCACATCCACATGGTTTTTAAACACTTCCAGTGATGGGGACTCCATCACCTCCCTGGGCAGCCTGTTCCAATGCTTCACAACCCTCTCTGTAAAGACATTTTTCCTGACATCCAACCTAAACCTCCCCTGGCACAACTTCAGGCCATTTCCCCTCGTCCTGTCATTCGCAGCATGGGAGAAGAGACTGACCCCCACCTCTGTAAAACCTCCTTTCAGGTAGTTGTAGAGAGTGATAAAGTCTCCCCTCAGACTCCTCTTCTCCAAGATAAACAACCCCAGTTCCCTCAGCTGCTCTTCACAGGGCTTGTGCTCTAGACTCTTCACCAGCTTTGTTGCCCTTCTCTGAGCATGCTCCAACACCTCAACGTCCTTCCTGAAGTAGAGGGGCCCAAAACTGGACACAGTACTCAACGTGTGGCCTCACCAGTGCTGAGTACAGGGGGACAATCACTTCCCTCCTCCTGCTGGCCACACTATTGCTAATACAAGCCAGGATGCCATTGGCCTTCTTGGCCACCTGGGCACACTGCTGGCTCATGTTCAGTTTGCTATCAATCAGCACTCCCAGGTCCTTTTTCTGCTGTGCAGCTTTCCAGCCACTCTTCCCCAAGCCTGTAACACAGAAGAGGGTTGTTGTGGCCCAAGTGCAGGACCCAACACTTAGTCTGATTGAATTTCATACAGTTGACCTCAGCCCATCGATCCAGCCTGTCCAGATCCCTCTGTAGAACCTCCTGACTATCAAGCAGATCGACATACACTCCCAACTTGGTGTCATCTGAAAACTGAGTGAGGGTGCACTCAATCCCCTCACCCAGATCATTGATAAAGATGTTAAAGAGAACAGGCCCCAACACTGAGCCCTGGGGAACACCACTGGTGACTGGTTGTCAGCTGGATTTAACTCCATTCACCACCAATCTCTGAGCTTGCCCATCCAGCCAGTTGCATCAGATGATTATGCAGGAGAGAAATACTGGCGAGGCTGAATGCAAATATCATTGCATTGGCAGAGCCCCACTGACTTTCAGAAATATCTGTTCTTTTAATAGCTGATGGACATACTCATTGGATACCTATTTTTAAAGAGATTAAATAGGCTCGAATAACTGAGGTGACGAACTTGTCAGTCGTTAGCAGAAAAAACTTGGACATGGATGCTGGGAATTTCCCCATGTCAGAATGAGGCCCACTCTACACTTAGCTGGCTGTCGGACTGCCTACACACTCCCAGAGGAACAGCATGGCTAGGAGTGCCTTGTGGTGGGACCTGTGACACAGCCATGCAGGAGGCCACAGGCTATGCCCAGTGCCCTGCAGCATCTGGACTACCAGGCAGTCTGAGACCACAGCATGCGGGAGGTGGTATGTGTTAGGAAGCAGGGCAACACAAAGCCATCGGGTATTACTGTATCCCTTGCCTCAACACTCACTGCCCCACCAGTGCGACCACTCCTACATGTAGTATCCATTGCGCAAGAGGGTTCGCAAGGTCTTTGAGGACTCCCAAGCATCGCTGAGAAAATACTTAGCATAAGTAAGGATGTTTGAAAATGATAATAAAAACAATCATCAGGAGAGCTATATTCATCTGTAATGCTCTTAAAGATATTTCATCTAGGTTATCCCCTCCTTCAACCTAGGGATTCAGATGATCATCTGCTTTCACATGTAGCAAGGCAAGCTTTTTTTCTCAGCATGTGAAGTTAAGAGAAAAATTGCTTCAGAAATGTAATATTCACTACGCTAAAGAGCACAGATCCATAGATCTGTGTAACAGATATGTAACATATGTAACACCCTTAAGATACATGTGCCAAATTTTCTTTCAATGTCAAGGTATCTGTATTTGCATTTGTCTCTGAATTTTTGCTTTTTTGTTCTTACTCTACAAACTAAGAAAGGCTCTTAAACTCCGCAGTGTACAATAGCTGCTTCTAAGGGGGCATTCATCTAATCACAAGAGGAAACAATATACATGTAAATGTACATTGATACATAAAACCTAAAATAAGACATTAACATCTACATTTTGATGCACTAATTTGGGCCTAATTATGTTGACATAGATGGAGTGAATTATTGTGGAGGAGAAAAAGCACATCTGTACAATGTTATTGTTTAATTAAGCCATTGGCAACTGAAAGACAAGAGGCTTAAATTATAGCATTTTATATTTATCTGTCTCAGCCCATGTTACTCATATGGCTCTCCAAGGACTCGGAGTGCGTTGCAATCTTTAATGCAACTGGCGTAATGACCTCCCTGTGAAGGAGACAAAAAAGGGCCCCTCTGCCTTGCAGATGGGGAGGTGAGCTGTTTGACCACCAGCCTCCTAGGAAATCTGGGAACAACACTGTGGCCTAAGGTTAACATCTGTTGGTGTATTTTTTCTAGCAGAAATTAGAACTATGAAAATATGCTACTCTCTCTGGGAAACTTAGTGGCCGAAACCCAGCTGCAACATTATCGTGTGGGAAATTATATCTCTACTAGCCTTATTTTGTTAACTCTAACCAAAACACTAACCACATGAGGTCTAACCCCTTTTAACCAATTATAATGCTTTAAGAGCTGTGTGCTGCCTGTGTAACAGAGACACTATCCAATCACCATGTAGCTAGTCGAGTGGACAAGAGTCTATAGATTGGGACGTAATGTAAACAATAAACAGGTCTCACTACACACCATATTGGCGTATGAGTGATTCGTTCCGCTTCAGCCCAGAGCCTGCCGTGGGTCGCGACATCATACCACTGACTTGCTTTAGTCTGCATTGTGAACCCTCACGGGGTCTCTAAGGAAATATTCACGTGGAGATGAGCATCCTTGAAACTACCAGTTGTTGCTCAGTGAGGGCTCTGCATAGTGACATTTGTGTACCCCCAGTCATGGAGTTTTGAACGTACAAAATTTGCTACCTGAGTGCCAAGCTTTGTGTGCACAGCCTACAAAATTGGCAATAATCCTTTATTAGAGCTGCAGGCTTTCTCTAAAAATCTTACTCTCCTGTTCAATTTTACATGGAATAAATTTCCTAGCTGGAGCAAAATTTCTTCCTACAAGATGGGACAAAATACTTCTGTAAGACACCTTATCAATGGATTTACAACACAGAGGGGAAGAAGTGTAATCTTGTATTGCAATAAGTCTGCAAATTCACCGGGGAAGAGTCCACCATCACCTCTGAGGATGGAGGGTCTGTTGCATGCCTGTTCTGCATTGCTTATAGCCTTTGCACTGTACCCACTTGCAAAAGGGATACCAGAATCAGCAGTCCTCCGTCCTGGCCTCAGTCCTGCCTTCTTGTGTCACAAGCGAGGCATTAGAAATATGAATGAAGACAAAATAAAGGAAGCTCTTCATTCATGCTGGCATGGTGGGGAGTATGCTCTTCAGGGAGAGCCTGATAGGCCTTGGAGGTGCTGTGAAAAACTGCTATGAACTGCTCCACTCTTCCCCTCTCTTATTCAGACAACAGTTTCCCAGCCTGAGTGATGTCTCTGCAGGTTTCCACACACGGGCAGATGTTTACTGGAGACAGGACTCGCCCTGCAGGCTGCCCCACCAAACACTCATCCCCTTTTTAAGTTGCATTTACTGGGGAAATAGAGGCTTGGGCAATCTCTCCATTTCTTCTCCCTGTTCTTCCCCTCTTACTACTATAACAGCTTTTGAATCATTTGCCCAGTTTCAACCAAATTTTCAGAGGTCTAGAGATCTTAGAGATATTAAGCATCTAGAAGCATACAAAACCAGACATCCATAAAGAGGAAAGAGATCCTTTTAGTGCTTTAGGATGGAAGAGATGAACACCATCAGCTTTATCTTTGCCCAGGAACCCAGGCTTCCTTGGTTCTGTTGCCCCAGCAATGCCTGGTGACTGTTGTGATGGCAAGCATTAGGGTCATAAGTTGTGCCATAAATAGTTCTTAACTTTTTTGTGCCATATACACCATCACTGCCAACAAAGTGACACATGATAAATAAAAGTAAGAAATGCATTCAGTTTTAAAAATAGAAATGTTTTTCAGTTCAGCTGCTGCAGGAGGAAGGCCTGACACTGCTCTCATTTATGCTGCCATAAAATAAGCTACACAGAAATGAATGACGATACACCTATCAAAAACTGTGCAAGTGACAGCAGAACTGACGTAATTTCTTTTAAAATTCTTCCTACTCAACACTGTATGAACACCTTTTATATTTGATGCCATAATCTTTTAGGGCTGACTCCTGCCCCTCAGATAAAAGCCAATGCCATTCAGGAAGTAACAGCTCAGTAGAAAATCAGTCTCAGTGAAGACCCTAGCCATACGAGAAGTGATCCTTGTGCCCGCACAAAGGGCCAGTGCAAAGCAACGTTAAGTGCCTCCAGAGGGCCAGCGTTTGCTTTTCCTACACTAGAAAATAAAGCACAGCACAGGCGCTGGCAGAAGGAGGAGTGCTCATGGGTGTCTCCAAGGAACCTCCTTGCTGGCAAGAAGAGATTCACTGATATGCTCCTGATGGTGCCCCATTTAGCTGTCCTCATCCAGAGCCATTGACTTTGGCTAGGCAGGATCAAGCTTCCGTAGGCCCTAAGCAGATTGGCAAAATACATGGAAACTTCCTGAGGGATGTGCAAGAGAAAGAAGACGTCATAGCCCTTCTAATGAAAGCAGCAGCTCAAAGACAATGAATCCCTTCTCCCAGGTTGCTGGATCCCAGTGCTCTGTTGTCTGAAGTGGCAGTGATTTGAAAACTAACCAAAAGCCTTGCTGCTGTCCCAGAGTACTGCATTAAAGAATTGAAAAATGAATAATTAAATTAAAAGAGGATTATTTCCCACAGGAAAGCAGAAAATTGCTGCCTGCAGGACAAAGGATGATGGCAACACTTCATTTTCAGCAGTTCTCAGCAAACAGCAGAAGGTGATGTAAATAACATTCACAATGGGCAGGAAGAGCCCCCCCTGAATCATGTTGGGTTTTTGGCTCCCAGTTCATCCTTAAAATGTCTTTTGCCAAATGCAGGAATAGTGATTTCTGAAGAAAGAGGAAGCCAATCAGGAAATATGAGACTTAGCCTTTTTCATCAATGCCAGCCTTGGGGTGTGGGGGTATCTATTTACATAAGGATACCTGAGGGATTTGCACAGATCAGTCCTCTTGACTTGACTCGTGGTTAGCTGGTATAAATATTTGCGGGATACATTTCTATGTTTAGTCCTCCACATTTTTTTTATTGCTGGTTATGAGGAGATGTGCACACATACTTTATTCTTATACTTTATAAGAACAGTATTTAACAGAACTATTTTCTTTTTCCCTAAAAAGTATAGATCTGTTCGAGCAGATGACACATTTTAAGAATCTGTATTTCTCATGAACTGTAATTAAAGGTGAACAACTCTCCACATAGGATAACAATACCATAATATACTTGCTGTCCTCACAGAAATTTAAACAAGTTTACATGCTGAGTGAAGAATGATCATACATTTATGCAGAACTTATTTTCCCTAAGCAGCTGCAAGCCCTTGATGATACACTGATACCCAGGCTATATGAGGCACTACAATGGGTTCTGAACACATCCAGCAGGGAATAAATTGTACTCTTCAATGATTCCATCTTCACAGCATCTCAAGCTCTCATTGTCCTGTGAAACCTCTCACCCAGCCATCACATTCCTTCACTGTTCTATTCTCTTCTTTGTGCCTTTTGTGTCCGGAAACCCTCCTTTTTTGTGTAAGGCTGCATCTGGCAACCATCCTAAATGCCTCCCTAAAACTCATAATTCTCCAGTGAAGCAATTTCTTTACTTCAGTGTTGGCTATAAAATGTCAGGGTATTTTGCCAAGAACTGTGCTGTTTTCCTTAAGGCTATCTTCTTGCCTTTCTCTGCCCAGAAACTTAATAGTCCACAACTGTTGCAAAAAAGGAATAAATCTGGTCTTATAGGGCCACAACGAATATGTGAAAACAAGCAAATCAGGGGCACAAATAACAACGGTTTGTTTACAACAAAACATGTACAAGTTCTTTGGAATTGCCAGTGATAAACTGATGAACTGCTGGGTAGCTATAGCTCTATTGCCAAAGAAATACCCAACACTATAGGTCCGACACCAAATGCACAACAACCAGTCCGTTATAGGCCCAGCTGCTTGGTAAAACAAGCCAAATGGATGCACGAATACTGCGATAGAAACAACTACAATCACGAATACAAGCAAAGTACACAGGGGGAAAAATAATGTCACTCTGAGGTAATGAAGGTGACTGAGGTAATGAATCTTACCCACAAGGTGTCCCTGTGTGTGGGAGGTAGAGAGGGAGCAAATCCATCAATCCATCCTCTCAGTTTGGATCCGAAGCATTTCCTGCCCTATTTTAAGGCCAACATTGGGACAACATTTATACTTAGTTTTTCACATTTTGTCATTGGGGTGGATGTGCATGTGGGTGGGACTGTAGACAAGCTTATTGCTTACGTTAATTGCACCAAGTCTGTTAATTTACAACTGCATGGGTGGAGGTAACAGTTCCTTTCAACCAGGGTAGAAAAATAGAAAAAGACGACCACCGGACATCATTCCTGTTTTACACACCTCCAGGCATCAAGGTAACACCTAACACCAGATATCGATCTAGTGATAGTTGTAGTTCTAATTACCAAATTGCCCGGCACTGAATTTTATCAACAAAGAGCTCGCAGGCATCCAGCTGCATTGCATGGATGTCTTACATGACTTGGTCTTTGTGCTGTGACTTTATACTCCCTACACCAACACAGTGGTCATAGTTGTGACTGAGCTGTCACAAATGAGATGGCAATGGTAATGTCATAGGATTCAGAAATACATGTGCAGCACCAGGAAGTGTATGACTTCAGCTTGTTAGTTCCCCTGACAGTTCATCATCACATCACACTGTTTATATCTGAAAACTGTGACCTTGTGCAGGAGCCCAGAGTTTCAACAGCAGATTTCTCATTCTCCACCCTCTATGCCAAAGCAGATGGGCAGAGGAAGCTCAGCAGAGGAAGGGTGCAGAGAACAATTTGTGGATTCCAATCCAGGGCCCAGACCCAAAACTATCCCTTTCCTTCCATCCACCTATCACATATGTATGTGTTCAAAATGTTTCACTCACCTATTCAGATTATAGCTGCTTGTGAGACAGACCCTTGCACTGGGCTGAACACTGACCTCTACAACCTGCAAATGAGGAGCTGCCTTCATCTCTACAGAGAATATGACTTCAGGCTGCATTGTAAGAAAGGACATCTTTTGTGGGAGATGGCTTTTGAGTATGGGAGCAACAAACACATGCTGGAGTCCAGAGTCAGTGGACCCAAAGCAGGGGAAAGGCAGGGGTGAGGACCTGGCTGGCCACACAGACAGCTCCATTACCTTCCTCATACAAAGGTCCAGCATACCAGGGCTAAATCTTGGCAAGTAACAAGCAGAGGGCAGCACAGCAACTTCTCCCTCTATGTACAACTGTGAATAGCAGCCTAACAAAGGCTAGTGGAGGAGATAGTTCTGTACATATCTTTTCATCAGACCACCCTTATGTTTGCTAAACGAATCTCCAGTGCTTCACTGTGACACATTCCAGGGTCAATCGTCACAGATCCAAGAATAACATTTGCACACACAGCAGTTCAAATTCAGTATTCATGAAGTACCTGGCACCAGTGGTCCTTTCTTTGCCTATGCAGCTATTCCTTTATCTCAGCCTATCTAACAGCCACAGGAACACAGTGGGTGACATTCCCTCCTGTCCTGAAGCCCTCCTGGCTAAACCAGTGCAAAGCATAATTTGTCCTGCTCAGCTCTAGACACAGTTCCCCGCATTGCTCTGTCAGGGACTAAAACCATCGAAGTGATACTCTAATCCCAGCCATCTGGCAGTGGTCCCTGGGGGATGGTTCTACAGTTCCAAACTGTCAGTATACTGCCGGCTGAGTGTCCCACTGCTGGAACAACTCCAGCTGGCTGTCTGCCACCAGCCTCCAGCCTCTTCTTCCCACCAGCACAGAAGAAAGGAGCAGTTTGGGGATGGGGGAGGAAGGAATTGGGCTTGGACCCTCCATAGAGGTGTTCATTTTCCCTTGCTCATCAGGAAAGACTCAACTACAGGTTTTGCACAAGTATGTCAGCCCCTCTCATTTAATCAGTTAGCACTAGCTCCTTTCATCCTCGGAGATCTTTACCACCAGCTGGCCATGGTCTCCTCTCAGTAACCACCAAGCGACTGCGCTGGGATCAGCAGCAACAAGCAGAGCCTGTCTCCCTCCAAAGTGACTCAGGCCCAGCCAGCTCTGTTAGGAACCCAAGCGACTATCTCGGAGCAGCACAGGTTTTATGGTGCTACATAGTTAACGACGGGAGTACTCACAAGATCCAGAATTAGGGGCTCCTCTGCCTAGGTCATCCGTTAAACCTCATCTAGGAAGTGTTCTCACTACACGTGTAGCCAATTCATTACCACCCTGCACTCCACAATGTGAAATAGGTAGAACAATTTGCTCTCCACCCCTTTTACAGCAAGAAGGCTCATCCACAACATGGGAATCACAGGCATAATTTCCTCATGTAAGAGAGTAGGAATATGTGTGTCCTAGATACATCTGTAACTACCAGCTAACAGATTCTGTCCTGGGGAGGTGCTTCATGCCTGGTTTGAGTTAGAACAGAACTCATCCCATTCAGTGATTTCACTTTCCAGCTCAGTCTCTGCTAAGTGATGACCCTTTCTGAAGTTAACGTCATATTTTTGCAGACAGTGTCTGCTTCTAGAATTTACAGCAGTTGGTGTTTACAGTTACTACCAGGGACTGGTGTGCAGAAAGGCCCTTGCTTATACTTTCTGCCATGAAGACCAAGGTCACTGCTAAACCTTGTGTTCCATGTTGGGAGTGCCATAAGTTAGAGGCTGTACTTGTGGGGAGGAACAGAGAGGACAGTTGACCCTAAACTGCCCAACAAGGTATTCCATCCCATATACGTCACATTTGGAAAAGGCTGAGGGATCACAAGGATCAAGCTCTCTTCTTCAATGGCTGGCATCTGAGGAGGACTCTGTCCATTCTACCTTTGATCCCCATCTGTGCATTCCTGAATCCAGATCCAGAATCTAGCTCCTGAATGCAGTCCAGTCTGGGACTTTCCCAGCACCTGCCCACAGCATCAGTGGTGATGATGATGTAATTGGCATCAAGGGTTTGAGTTCAGTATTGGTTTTGTATGTATTTGTACATATTTCATGTTATTGTTATCATTTTCATTAAAGGAGTTCTAGTTTTCTTTTC
>NW_010403008.1:12882-24581 GCF_000710305.1 Buceros rhinoceros silvestris | reverse complement strand
TCCCTTGCTCCTTTTCTCTTCCCCTTTGGGAAGGGAGAGGGGTTAATAAAGAGCATCTGTCATTTGTCTAGTGGCCACCCCAGCCCTAACCCTTGACACCAAAATAAAACAGAACTTGATAAGAGGCACTAGGTTTGGTGGGAGAATCAGAAGCTGTCAAGGGAAGTTCTGCTGTTGCAACAGTTATGTAGAGGAAGAGACTGTAGCGTGATGGAAGACATGGAACAAGGTCACTGCTAGTTTTGGCAGTCTGGTTCATGGTCCATATTCTTAGCTTCCCATCTCACCTGAATGCTGGAATTTTAGAAATTTCCTTATAAATTTTATGTAACTTCTTTTCCCCTTCATGAGCCTGATGCTGTGTACCCGGTCCTTTTACATGTCATAATACGATGAGATCTGTTTAATGTATTTCACAAAGTCTGATGCTAGCAAGTGGCTTTTATATGCCTTACACAGCTGACTTGCTACATGTTTGGGCAGATATGTGCCCTGGACTCCAGGAATGTCTCTGTTTCCAGGGTGTACCTGTTGGTTTTATAGTATGCAAATATTTGTTCACTGTTTTGGTAACTTCATGAAGTTATGAGCCAGTGAAATTGACAGTAAATAGCTTCATATGGCAAAAATCCAAAGCACGCCTCCAGCATGTGTAAATCGGTGTGCATGCACTGACTCAGATAGAGTGGGGTCAATTTACGCTAGGTGAGAAGCTCATGTGACTAGATACATAACCCCAAAATGGCCTGTAATAAATCACCATTCTGCTTTTTCTCTCTGCAAGTGTACTAGCATGGCATCTTTGCAGATGAGTGCATGTTAGGCCACATGCTGTCCCTTCACACACAGCAAGTGGCACTGGTGTTTATCAAAGGCATTGTGTGATGTGAGAGGGAGAAAACCACAGCGATGACAACAAGGACTTGGCACCACTTTAGTCCCATCTAAGCTCTGTTTTGCTCCTGTGGGTATTCCAGAGGCTCTGCCTGCCCTCTCTGCACAGGCATGAATGGCAGCCTTTGATTCCCAGGCGGCACCAGCCCTTTGCTGTGTCTTTAAGCGCACTTCAAGTGCCTGGCTGCAGTTCTTAAGAGTATCAGCACTTCGGGCTCTTGAGCAGCTGTATCCTTATCCCCAGCATCTGAAAACCACTTGTATTATTAAAGCAGCAGATTTCAGAACTGGCATTTCCCCATAACCAAAGGAATTTAAAATATTTAGCAAAATAAGATGCCACACTGGAATGGAGACAAAATAATACCAGATCAGCTTTGTGCAAGGTGAGCAGTGGATGTAATTCCTCCACTCTCTCAGGCAGGATGTAGCCACTATACTCATAAAACCACAGATTCTTCCATAAGCATTGTTCTTGAAAGTTGTCATGTCCTTGTACAAAAAATGCAAGACTCATAACCCACTTAAGGTTGGTAATGCAGAGAGGGAAATAAATGTCCCCAGGAAGCGGGTAGCTGATGAAAGTTCCGCTTGTGTTGAATAACCTGCACAATTACTGGGAAAGACAGCCATCTTCAATGACCTAGTAATTGGACATTGAGCCTTTTAACTGTTTGATCAAAGTCCAAACATGTCTCAGAGCAGCACTGACTCACATTATTTGATGTCCTATAGGAAACGTGCTCATTCCATCTCCCTAACTCATCAGAACCATTGAAACCAAAGGTGCTGGAGCCCCCAAGAGGCTGAGATACATTTGTTGATCATTCCTACACCTTTGGAAACCTGACCTTACTTGCCTCCACCAAAAAGGACACCATTGCCACTCATGCAGACTGTCTCAATTTTTGGCCAGAGACAGAAACAGCATAAAAATGAGAATACCATTTTTTCATTCATGCCAATTATTTATTAACAAATGCTGATTTATTCATCAAGATGACTGCCTTCAGCTATGTCTTAAGAGCTTTGTTAAACATGGGTTTCTCTTAAGTAACAAGGAACTTCACTCTGGTCCTTCATCTATATAATAAGGACTGGCAAAGTTCCTTATTAAGAAAGAATTGCAAATCAAGTGATTTGAATTCTGGCTTTAATAGACAATATTAAGGGCAAAGATTAATTTCCTCCTCTGCAGGAATGATGAGCATTAGGATGAACATTATAGGGAAGTGAGGCTAAATGATTGTCATCTCAAAGTCTTATTATCTATTTAGGTAGTCATTTTACAGTAACAAACCATTCAATCTGTACAAAAGGCAGACAATGTATAGGAAAAGTGAATGCTCAATAGACTTTTCTGGACCTTTTCGGACCGTAAATGTGTATCACATGTTTGCCCAAGACTGTGGAACCTGCGTCAAAGACCCCAGGTGGCCCTCCTAGTTCTATATTTGTATTGAATATAAAGTAAGTAATTCAGTGCTCAGAGAAATACATTACAGGTTTCTCCAATTTAGATAAACAATAAAAAACTTTCTACAGCCACCCAACCATGAATCACCAGGACTTTACACAAAGTGATAGACACATGCTGCAGGGAAGGCTCACTGTAATGTTGAATATGGTACAGTAAATCCGAATTGCAATTTGAATTCTTAGTCTGAGCAAGTTAATTCTGTAAAACGAAAAGTTCCTACATGATGCTACTCTTGCACATTTGAATGGGTGACACTGGATCATTGGATCCCTGGCAGCTCAGTAAGGATATTAAATACAAATTGAATAGGTAGGGGTCAATGTACCTAGGAAGTTGCCCAAGACCTAACAGGAAATTAAAATCAGTAAGATTGTTTGATTGTGATCAAGTCACCACAAACTAGCCTGAGCTGTGGTAAATGGCTACGGGTACAAGTTCAATTGCCCATGGCAATTATGAACCTGTAGTAATGTTCTGCTTCTCAACTGGAATGATCTAGGAGCTGAGTGTGGTTTGGCTCAGAAGCAAAACTGCACCCATTCCACCTCTTACTACTAAGGCCGAGCTGAAGAAAAAAATTTCCAGTCCAGCTCTGCCACAGTTTCCCTGCTGGCATCCACTGTTCCCTCACACCTCTCATTACAGTGCTCAGGCAAACAGTTGTCAAGCTCTCCCACCAAAGGGACTGGACTAGTAAATTTAAATGGTCCCAGAGAAGTTACAAAATGTTCAATGAACACAGCAAGCAGACTAGGATGGGTAGAGGAGATGTGCAGAGAGAGCTACAGGCAATGACCTCTTAAGTCAGCAAAAAGATGTACGCAAAAACTAATTTGTCAAAAAGAAGTAGCTCAGTCACATGGAAGTATGTGAAAATACTGAAGGCCACATACTGCTTTACTGTCTCCCCTTTGGATGTTGTTTAATCCTTCTACAAGTCTAGGGGAATGACACAGGGATAAAACAAAATACATACTCTCAGTGAGTATGCGCATGGTTTGCTATAGGCTTTGCATGCCTTTTTAAATGCTGACGTTTTTCTCCCTTTTTTTTCCCCCAAAGCTTGACTTTACCATGACAGCTTTACAGTAAGACACCAGGCCAACATGCTGATATCAACTAAAAAGGCATAGCAACAACCCATTCCTTTCACATACTTTATGAGTATGACGTGTTAGTGCTAAGCAATATTTGAAGAAATACTAGGCAAAATAGTTCCCAAGAAGATCTGGATTTTGACTTCATGCAGGCAAAGAAATACATGACAGAAAGGATAAAACAATGACTTTGCTGATGGCCCCTGTCCCGGTTTGAGCTAAACTTCCTGGTTTGAGCTGAAACTTCCTTGTTTTGGTTAATAGACGAATAGGAATTATTTCATGCAAATACAATAATTCCGCATTTAATTGGTTGAGAGAGTCAGGTGCAGTGTTATGTGTTAAGGTTATAAAACGCAGCAGCTCGGGGGAGGTCTCTCTCGGACTTCCGGACTCCACGAAGGGAGCACTCCCCCCACATTGCTGGCTGCCGAAACCAGGCCTGCTAGGCCTGACCAGTCGAGGCCTGAAGGCCTGCACCTCGGGATCGCCTGAGAACTACAGACTGTGAGCTACTACTGCCGTGAGTCTCGAGCTACTACGGCCGTGAGTTCTCGTCTGAATTGGGTGAGAATATTCAAACTCCCTGAACTCTGTGTTGTACCGAGAGGTTCTTTTTTTCCTCTGCTTAATCAGCTGTCCACCAGCACCAGCCACGCTGCTCCCCCTTCCCGGCGCGAGAAGAATTCTGCCCCTCGCTGGGACAGCGGGGCGAACCAAGGCCAGGCATCACTCCTATCTTTGCTGTTGGCTGCCTGTCGAGGATTCTGACCTTGAACAGAGGAACAGTTTGTGTAAACCTCTCTTCTTCAGTTCTTCCTTCTTCCCCATCCCTTGGGTTGTAACTATATGCATATATATATGTATAGAGGATAGTTATGCGTGAATTTATTGTATATTAAAAGTTTGTTCCAGTTTTTTCCGAATGCAGACCGAGGCGTGAATTTCTTCCTTCCCCTTTCAACTCCTCTGTCTGTTCAAGACAGAAGGAATCGTTAAGGATTCGAGGAGTTATTAAAGTTATTATTACCTCAGTCCCTCGACCCTTAACAGGGCATCTACAAATTCTCTGAGCAACCTCACAGTAAATAATTTCTTCTTATATCTAATCTAAATCTACCTGCTTGCAGTTTAAAACCATTACCCCTCGTCCTATCACTACACCTCCTGATGAAAAGTCCCTCCCCATCATCCTGTAGGCCCCCATTAGGCACTGAAAGGCTGCTATAAGGTCTCCCTGGAGCATTCTCTTCTCGAGGCTGAATAACCCCAACTCTCTGAGCCTGTCCTCTGGAGAGGTGCTCCAGACCTCGATCATCTTTGTGGCCCTCCTCTGAATCCACCTGAACAGGGTTGCATCTTTCTTATGCTGGGGGCCTCAGAGCTGGACACAGTACTCCAGGCAGGGTCTCATGAGAGCAGACTAGAGGGGCAGAATCACCTCCCTCGATACTTCTTTTGATGCAGCCCAGGCTTTCTAGGTTGTGAGCACACATTGCTGGCTCATAGTCAGTTTTTCACTAACATCTCCAAGTCCTTCTCCACAGGGCTACTGTCAATCCACTCACCCACCAGCTGGTATTGATACCAGGGGTTGCCCCAAGCGAGGTGCAGGACCCTTGCACTTGGCCTTGTTAAACTTCATGAGGTTTGCACAAGCCCACCTCTCAAACTTGTTTAGGACCCTCTGGATGGCATCCCTTCCCTCCAGTGTATTGACTACACCACACAGCTTGGTGTTGCTGGCAAACTTGCTGAGGGTACACTCAATGCCACCATCCATGTTGCCAACAAAGATGTTAAACAGCACTGATTCCAATACCGATCCCTGAGGAACACCACTTGTCACTGCCTCCACTCAGACATCGGGCTCTTTACCACAACTCTTTGAGCATGACCATCCAGCCAATTCCTTATCTACCTAAGACCCTCAAAGGAAAAAACAAAGGGGTTCTCCCAAGGTGATTAGGGAGAACAAGGGTCACCAAGGTGAACAGCAAGTCTAGAGGAGGATCATCTAGTCCTGTAGGTATTAGCAAAACGCAAAGTGCTGGTTTTGTTTACTTAGGCTCTGCCAGCTTTTGTAACCAACTGCCCAAGCACTTTCCCAGCCAACACTCAGTTTTCCAGAGCTACAGTAGATTAAAAAAACTTCACCAAATGGAAAAAAAGCACACGCATTTCCACACAGCATCACCTCTCTGTGCACAGAGATAAATGTCATTACAGAGGCCACCTTGCGTTTGGCTCAGCTTCCATGCAGAGCCTGCCAATTGTGGCAATGGTGTCCAAGCAAAACAATCTCCATGGTTCCCAGAAACACAGCACAACTGGAAGTGGAATAGGACTGCTCCTGTTACAGGACAGGGAAGAAGTCAGAGCCACATGGACAGGAAATGGTCAGGGGACCCTGCCCCTTCTTCCTGTTATAGCAAAACAGTAGAAAGGGTGGGAGCAGATATTCTCTCCTTGAGAACACTTTCCCCATTAGCACTCCCTAGCCCCAGATCCATCCCTTGCTAGACTGGCCTTCCAGGACCAGTACAAGAAAAGAAAAGCATGCCAACATAGCATTTCACACTCCCCCTGCAAAATGCCTTCTGTTCTTTCTCCCATCTGTGATGCAAGAGCCTTAGCTAAGGATGCAGCATATGTAATATATGCAGTTTTAAATACCTGCTTCATTCATGTTCAAAGCAGAAGTTGCTAGAAGGCAATTTTCCTGATTGGAAGGAGGGAGAATTAGGATTCAGCAGCCAAGAACTGGCTTTTATTGTCATCTTTGTTACAGATTCGTGCAGAACTACAGCAAGTCAATTTCCACAGCTCAAAAGGCTGTTATCATCTTATTTGCTGTATTTATTTAATAAGAAACATATATCTTTCACAGTAAAGACAGGATAGTATACTGAATGACTGATACATGGAATGTTTTCTTTGTAAAAATTAGCCAAGTGTAGAAGTGCTGAATTTTTAAGCAGGAAAAGAACAAATTCTCAAAGGGAGCCAACCCAGCAGTTAAAGACGCAAATATCATTAATGAAGCCTGATACAAAGAGGGGATATGAAAAATAAGAACCTCTTAACTCTCTAGTCTCAAGTAGATTTTTAAAAACAGAAAACTAAATTATAACAATATATTTTAAAAAAAAACAACTCACAAAAACCTCATCTATAGAGAGTTGTGATCCAAATTAGGTTAATCTTCATTTTTCATGGTTTAGCATAAGTAAAGAATAGAAAGCAGAACTGTAAATCTTTCCACACAAGACTGCAACCGAAGAGACTGAGGGTCTGTGCAATGGTCCCTCCTGTAAATGTTCCTTCAATACAAACAGAAGAATGTTGCCTTCCATTTAATTTCAGAATCTGTGAGAGCTGGGACAGGAAGAGATCCAACCTGACTTTCATGCTGACTAGCAGCCATTGATCTTCAAAAGAACAGGTAAATAAAATTCCAATGCTAAGAGTCAATGCATATAAGCAAGCCGCAAAACTGAGCTAAAACTATGAAACTAAAACCAATACTTCTTGTGCTTTTAAGGTCCACATTTCCAAGATCTCTTCTCCATCCAGAATGACATGGAGTATGAAATCCTTTTGCCAAACAAAAACTATTCCCAATGTCCAGAAAATTCACCTAAATAAGAAGCATTTCTGATAAAAAAACTTCAGGTGGGAGATGTTAGAAAAAAAAAAAGTATTTCTCCCAGCTCTCAAGTTTTCACCTTATGACAGTCCCAAGCCTAAAGATGAAAACCCCAAGTACTCAAGGTAAACATGGCTATACAGAGGGGGAAACTTAACAGAGTTACCCAAAGTATCCTATTGAAATCTATCAAGTTACATTGGCACTAACAGCCCTGTCATGTAAGTAAAAAACCTCTCCTTTTGTCTGGTCTCTTGCTTTTAGTCTATAAGCAAGGTACCTTTGTCAGAAACAAAAATATTTCAGAGAGCAGCAGGTTTTACCTTACTTCAGTGATCTACATAAAGCACAGATAGAGTGAGGATGGCTGAAGGGAAAAATTACTAATGCTAAAAAAGTGAATTTAAAAGAATATGATGCAAAATCCTGAAGTACTGAACAAGATGAGCTTCATCTACTCCAACTATGGCTTTGGGCTTTAGCTACCATTTGTTATTCTCTGTATTTTATCTGTCCTTTCTTCCTCTATTCTCCAACAGGAAGAGTACCTGTTATTTGGATATTGAGAGTGGTGCATAGCAGCATTTGCAGGCTGAGCTCTCCCTGTTTCCCACCAGCATGGTACCTGAGACCACTCCTCTGTGCTGTAAATTCTAAGCAGGAGACAAAACCATTACGAGCAGCCAGTAAGAACAGCACAAATCCCTCCTCGGTTACCACAAGCCCTACATTAGCATGTTCTTAGGGGAGGACAAAAAACCAAAGTAATCCCAAAGCAGCACCTGTCCTGTAAGAAACAAATTTCTGAAAACCTACAGGATTTAGTCCAGATCAAAGACGTTTGCACTGGAAGACTTTTGTTTAAAAATTATAAAACAAACCATCAAAGAGAGACTACAAAGACCTGGGATTACAAATGAACTACTGACCTCCTTCCCACACACGCACAGCCATAGAGGAAATACTCAGTGCGAAGTTGTGGGGCGGGGTAGGAGTGGGGAGGAAGGAGCTAACATCAAAAAACATGCTAACAGCCCCTGCCCACGAAGAACACTGCAATCAGGAGTGCCAACAAAACTGAATTCAGAGCATGTGATCAGCACAGCAAACAGAGTACAGTTACAATACCACCCAGCAAAAGAAACAGTAATTCAGAGCACCTGCAATCTTTTGAATCCTGGAAGTACTACCACTGGTAGATTAGAGTTTCAGCACATGCGCGCATACGTGGTGTTGCTAAATAACAGGAAATGCTATCCGGTGCTTCTCTTTCACAGGGGAAAGAAAAAAGAAGACACCTTAAAGCTATGCTTTGCAGGGGAGTGATCACTCTCCAGTCCTCTTCTTTACCCACCACCACAAAGAAAAAATCGTATCTAACAGCTGTCAGCACAGTAATCCATGCACCATCTGCAGACTGAGCTACCCTTCTCCCCCATGTCTGAGCATGCTCCGTCTGACGGCAGTGTCCTATCACTCCAGCTGGCTCACCTCAATTTGTTAGCTTCCCAGAGGTCAGCCTTGCGTGCAGGATGATTTGCTGCAGTATTCCTGCAAATCCCCCACTGGCGGCCACACTGAAACAAACACCATCGTGCTGTTCCACAAAGCTGAGCATATCTTGGGAGACAGAGGACAAACTGTTTTGGCAGAGGATGCATTTTAGAAATCCTGCTTCTGAATATTATTAACCCTACTATTACTTCAAACACTTCACATAAAAGAACAAAACAATAGGAAAGGAAAAAAATGCCCCTTGCTAGAGGACGTGAAAGCCATTCACAGAATGCTTTCTAGCAATTTCCCAGCTGTGATGGTCAGTAAAATGTCTTAGTATTGAAGAAGGCTCTGAGTGCTCTCCTTCAGAAATCCAGGGAACAGTATTTTCAAAACAAATTTATCTTTTACAGTAGAAACATGTAATTCCTAAACATAAAGGCACAAAAATAAACCAGCTTTTAAGCTCTTACTGCATAAAAGCTGTAAGGAGGCAAAAGTGTTTTACAACAATCTTCTCAGTAGAGCTTGAACCTGTGAAGACTGAGCATTCTGAAGATGGCAAACCAGGCGCATTGGGAAAATGGGAACATTTCTAGTGCTAATCTTGCAATTGGATCTAAACGTGGGATCAAAAGAGCAGCCCAATTCTATTCACAGCACTCACCAAAAGACTAATTCTGGTTATTATATGTTAGTTATTAGGAGTGAGATCCCAGCCCCGCAGAGACACACTTGCAGATAGATCACAAGTAAACACTGCAAATGTCTTGTCTGCATATATAGATACAGATATATATAAAGAGAGATAATCTTTTTTATTATCTGGGAAGCTTCTTCCCTTAATGTGAAACCTAACAGGTGAAATAAGAATGATTAAAAAGAGGAAAAGTTTTCTAACACTCACATGTACACAGATGTCTATACATTTAGAATAGAATAGGCTATTTTAGTTGAAAGGGACCTACCATGATCATCTGGTCCAACTGTCATACAGATACTCTCAGACGAAGAGCAACCATTTTACATAAGGAAAAGAATCCCTAGGTTTTTGCTCATGGCAGGAATTACCCTCACCACCAAAATGAAGTTCAAATAAATGGCTCTGCATTAAAAAATGCAATTAGGTAATATACAGTGGTATTCAAAACACTCATCTAGGAGAGTCTGACAGCTACTCTTGCTCTAAATATATATCACAGACAAGCTGGTGTCTCCAGCCCTTCTTACCCTCCCCAAATGATATTGGAAGTCATCAGAGGGAGCGGATAAAAGGTTTTACAGCATCTGTGGTGGTTCACTGCACTATGGAGTCACACTGCCTGGGCTGGTTACTGTTGATCAAGTCTGCAATCACTGTCCATTAACACCCCTTGCTTATTGACTGACCCCAGCCCTGAGACACCTCTGTTTCCATGCAAGAAGGCAATTTGGCCCTGCCGAATTAGTCTGTGGTGACAGGCTGAAGCATGTGCAGGGCAGTGATGGGCAATATATTTTAAATCACAGTAGCAATACAGCACAATACCAAGTACTGAAATACTCTACATTTCTGGAGGCAAGAATTCACCAGCACTTCAAGTTCTTGCAGGTGGCGGGTCACTTATTCACCATCAAACACCCTGATCTGGTTGAAGTCAGGACTCCCCATTGGGGGAAGCTACTGCATGGGGAGAACCTGCAATCCAGGATGGCACTTAGGTATCTCTTCCTCCCTCCCAGGACACAGATCCACTGCCTCAAACCAAGGATGTCCTTCATCCAGCTTCTCCTGCCTGCTGTGGAAAGGCAGCACTTTCTCTGATACAAGATGAAAACAGGGTAGTCCTGAGGTAGAGATGTGGCAGAACTGGGAGGAACAAAGAAGCCTCAGTAATATCATGACATGTCTTGTGCAGGACACAAGTGGCTCTGAATATAGCCACTATCAGAGCTGAGAAATGTGGGTGTCATTCAGCATCACACATTCTTAGAAACACAGTAACACCATGGAATTTATAACCTTGAGTTTCTGATTGCCAGTTAAAAGCCAAATACAGAAGAAAAATAAGCTGCAGGAAACAAAATATAAACCCAAATAAAACTGCAAAATCAACAAAAAGTTCTTGACGAAGTTAGACCTTAGAAAATGAACCTGCCACAGATGAATACGACTGTTTTATCTACTAAACAAGGCCATCGCAGAAGTAAACCAGACATACTCTCATCTCCTGCTCTGGAGTAGTTGCTTTTACATGTCTGCCTTCTTGGTTCAGAGCAAGCAAAATGGTTCTGGCCCACCTGGAAACATTAAAGACCACTAGGGTCGGTAGAACAAGGTGCCATTTACCTCAGTATCCTCCTTTCCAGGCCTGTGCCACCTCTTCCCACCAACTCAAGGTGGACTTTGAACTACTGCATGAGCCTATGCCTGTCCTGAGAGCATCTCAAACAGACACTGGGCAGTCACAGCTGCATGGGGGGAAAAATAAATAATAAAAAGAACAAATAAAAGAGATCCCTTCCTTGGCAGTATCTCCAGGATATCTAGCCACCCATCTCTTTTTCACTCATCTCATTCCCCTCTGGCCCATCTGAATGCAAAGATGCTGTCTCATGTGGAACTAGTCAGATGTTTTTCCTCTGAATTTTGGAAGTTGAGAAGTGGAATTAGATGTGTAGTTGACTCACTTGAAAAAACACATCTTGAATTTTTTTTTTTTTTTTTGCACTTTGGAAAGCTCTACTGCATGACCTGGCTTCCATGGATGCTAACCTATCCAGTGACTCCACAGACCTTCAACTCCAGTCAGAGACTTCATCCCAGATATCATGCTGGGCATTTATCTTATTTGATTTTAATAGAGAAGACTTCTACAGACTGGTCTTCTTTTTATGAATCACAGAATCATTTTGCATGGAAGAGACCTTTAATATCATTGAGTCCAACCATTTAGCCAGGGTCCCTAAAAAATGTCCCTCAGCACCACATCTACACATATTTTAAATACTTCCAGAGATGGAGACACCACCTGGGAAGCCTGTTCCAATGCTTTACCAACCCTCTACGTAAGGATATTTTCCCTAATATTCAAACTAACCT
>NW_010403008.1:7827-12339 GCF_000710305.1 Buceros rhinoceros silvestris | reverse complement strand
CTTCCCCACTCCTGCTGGCCACACTATTGCTGATAGAAGCCAGGATGCTGTTTGCCTTCTTGGCCATCTGAGCACACTGCTGGCTCATATTCAGCTGGCTGTTGACTAACACCCCCAGGTCTTTTTCCAATGGGCAGCTTTCCAGCCACACTTCCCCAAGCCTGTAGCATTGCTGGGGGTTGTTGTGACCCACGTGCAGGACCCAGCACTTGGCCTTCTTGAACCTCATACCATTAGCCTCCGCCCATCAACCCAGCCTGTTCAGATCCCTCTGTAAAGCCCCCCTATCTTCAAGGAGATCAGAACTCCCACCTAACTTGGTGTCATCTGCAAACTGACTGAGGGTGCACTCGATCCCCTCATCCAGATCACTGATAAAGATGTTAAAGAGGACAGGCCCCAAAACTGAGCCCTGGGGAACACCACCGATACCTGGCCGCCAACTGGATTTAACTCCATTTTCTGGGCCCGCCCATGCAGCCAGATTTTTTTATCCAGCAAAGTGACTCATCCAAGTCACGAGCAGCCCGTTTCTCCAGAAAAATGCTGGTGGAATAAAAGTTTCTTCTCTACCCTTGGAATGAGGTATATGCATAGATTTCATTGGTACAATTTATCACATCACATAGAGTCGGATAGTTTAATCCCAGTCCTGAAGAGGGTCCTATTTTCAGTCTGCCACACCACAAAGTAACTGAACAAAACTACATCATTAAAGGGGAGAAAATAATAATAATCAAATAATTAAATAAATAATCAAATAAATCCAGCAACCTCTGAAATAATAACTGTCTATTACTACTGCACCATAAGGTACTAAGTGTGGCAGTCCTTCTCAGACAACCAGCACCACCAGCCTACTGCAAGTTGGTGAGGTTTGAAAAGGTTGTCTTTGCTCAGAACTAAGAGTTTGGTAAATATTTAATATCCCTCATGAAATTTCAGCCTCTAGAAACAGCACCACAAAAGAAAAAACAGTTAACATTTTTAGAACTTCTAAAAAGCAGTACAGTACAGCAAAAACAAAACTCATCAAACTAGCAAAGAAGTTTGAATAGATCCCTCTTGGTTTAAGACTGACAAAGAGCAGGTAAATCATTACTTACCGAATCTTTGCCTTGCACATATCTGTTGCAGAAATGCCTGCATCACTCCAAGTCATAGCATTTATTATTTATAGTTCCAGAAGTATGCTCTGTAACAAATTGTTCTTCCTGCAGGGCTTTTGAACCAGAAGTGCATCTCAGTTTGAGAGCACAAAATTTCATGCTTGAACTGACAAAAAAAAAAATTTTAAAAAGGCCTTGTATTGATAAATATACAAGGAGACAAAGAAAGCATTGGGTTTTTGGACACCAAGATGGGAACTCCACATACAGAGGATTGCATTTTGATTCTCCAAAAGCTAACATAAAAACTGATACCAAAAGAACCAGGACTTCAGCCAAATATTGAAAATACCTAAGCAAGAATATACTTTGATAGGGAAAAAGGTATTTTTTTAAGAATATCTCAATGGCCAAACCTAACTTTGCTCAACTGCTTTAAGCATGACATCCTCCCAGGCTTAAGAGATTTAAGACCCAAGTTTTACATAAATGTTAGGTTTACAAAGGTATAATCAAACACATTTTACACACGCACACTTAAGTTACATGTCCCTACATCAACCTAACAAATTAATTTATATTTATTCTCCTCTACAGATATGTGCATACTTTACACTTATAAAATATATACTTGTTATGGAAAAGCACACTAGCTATCTATATTTGTCTTATGCTCAACTATTCACTCTTAACAATCCCTCCATCCCCATTAGGAACCACCATAGCAGCACTGCAGGGACATACTGCCCTGCTCCTGCAGCTGTATACAATATGTGTTCAGATGAATGGCATGGGAGAGTCACCTCCTAATTCCCAAGGCAGGAGATAGCTTCCTTAGCTGTTCTGACTCAAGCTAGGTGTCACTTGTGCTCTTTCAGGTTCCCCCTTTCATCATCAGTAGTGACAGGCTGGAAGGGTGACACAGAAAAAACAATTCCTTCTCTTACTGCTATGCCGACTGTGTACCTGCAAATGTAATTAGTGCTAATACATTTGTAAAGGAAGCAGAGATAATTCATGTTCATAAAAGCAGCCTGGTAAGTAAATGATGTTCAGCTAGGCTGACACAAGAAACCGAAGGTAAAACACTGCCTGTGAGACTCCGAGTATTGCTCATGGCCTTACTATGATGCTTCCCACAGCTCACTACTTGCCTAGGTGGAAGTAAGATCACTTGCCCTCTCTCTGACAACTCTTTAATATTAAGGCCTTTATCACCACTACATCACCTGAAGAAACACATCTCCCATTTTACAGATGAAAAGATTGAAACCATCAAAGGGATCTAGGTAGGACACACCACATCAGCAGTCACAAATACAACAGCAGCTTCCCGTGAAAAAACCACCAACAATCAAACCCTCTTGTATACCCCAAGATTGCATTCATCTCAACAGGCTCCAGGGCTGAAGACAGAAGCCAGCATCTCCAAGATCAAAGATGACAGTTTAAACACAATAAAGGACAGGGAGGATTAAGTTATCAGTTCTGTCACTGTTGCTCTGAAAGAGCTGCTGGTGGAACAGACATAAACCTGACGTGCTCTGCTCCCAGCGCACCTTCCTCCCACCTTCTATTCCCATCCACACTAGCCATGCTGAGGGCCATGGGCCTGGGGCCACCCTGCAGCCACAACTCAGCCTGAAGTTGGAGGCCCTTTCAGTGTGGACTTGGCAGAGAAAAAGGAAGAGAGTTCCCTTTTTCCTATCAGTTGAGACAAACAGGGTAGTCATAACCAGCAAGTCTCATAGATGTCTTAGGAAATTAAGATGCTAATACCACAGGAAAATACAGCTGTTGAAAGGAAAAACATCCTTGAAAGTGAACATCATAAGGGGGCCAAGGTACATAAAAGATATAACAGAAATAAATCCTGTGTTTTAGGCTAAACAGCAGAACTGTCAAGCACTTGGATAGATCTATAGGGGTGAACAGCTAAAAGTGTGTGGAAGTATCCAAAGGACAGGGCTTAAGATGTCCAAGCATTTCACTGCCTTCACTGGATTACACACCCATTTGCATATGGGCTGCAGTTGTTCCAGAACTGATGAGAACATCTCAGTCCATAAGCACGAGGATTACAGCAGGACTCTTCTCTGCAGCTGCCTTTGCCCTAAGCTTCCACCTTCTGGTATGTTCAGAGACTTTGTGCTTTCCTAAAAAAACCCTGGAGAATCAAAATCTACAGACCAAAGTCCTAGCACTTCCCGGACAGAACTCTACAAGGAAGCAGCAACAGCAGCTACAATCTTGATCTAAACAGTAGTTTTAATCCAAGCTGAAGTGTGTGCATTCAGTCTCTGACTAATAGCTGGAAGTACCTAACAAAGCAGCATGACAGAAACGTAGTTCAGAGCCAAGGTAAAGGAAAATCTAAATCAAGTTAGGGTAAATCCAAGGGTTTACTGCCATTTTGAGTCCCAAAATTGCAAATAGATTGTAGTCCGTATATAATCCATACATACATATGGTAGTAGTGTAATATTAACAACTGATAGGAGCATAGTATTACTGGATACCACTCCCCCTAGTGTAACCACTGAGACTGATGCTAAGGGAGCACCAAATATCCATGTTCTGGATTGAAGGAATATTCCAGGGGTGCTAATAGTCACATGACAATTCAGAACACAGTGTAAAGTCTCACAAATAAACTAAAATAACTTACACTATAGCAAAAAAAAACAAAAACAAAAAAATATGTTCATTGACAGTCAGTTTAAATACTTCCTTAAAATTGGTTTTCAATTAGTAATTAAATACCTTGGTCTGATTTTCCCTATGGAAAAGAATAATTCTTACCTTTTCTCTCATGTGATTACCGTATCACCAGAAGGCCCAGTAGAGCAGTAGTAGCATGTGACTGTGGACCATGCATTTACTGTTTCAATATTGCTCTGAGGGCTGCCACTGCTACTGACAAGGGAAAGAAAGCATATGAATCACCTTTCTCAGCTTCAAAGTGAACCATTGCATGCAATAGGGAAAATGTGATGAATACACGGAGTTAACATCTACAAAACCGTTCCAACTCATCCAGGTGTCATATGTAACAATTTATGGTTCAATAGCTAGGAAGAACTTCTTCATGCCCTTGGCAGCTTGAAAATTCATGGAAGGACTATTGAATCTAAGCCTATTTATCATGGGTACTGCACCAAGAAGAAGTGGTTCAAGCGTGATTTGAGGGGAGGTTTTTTGGGTTTTTTTGGTAAGACTCACTTATATTTATTTGAAGAGCAATAAAAAATGAAGTCATTCATTTCTGCCCCGTAAGTCCCACCACTACATCAGTGCATCATTTCCCTACAGCCATCCTTCTCACCCCACCTCAACGGAGGTTACAACACCCCCCCCCCCCCAAAAGAGCTGATTTGACAGGTAATATACACACAAAGGCGAA
>NW_010403008.1:0-7763 GCF_000710305.1 Buceros rhinoceros silvestris | reverse complement strand
CGCCAAAAGAGCTGATATGACATGTAATATACACAAGAAGGTGAAAGTTTCAGAAAAAAGGCATGAAGTATCTGTTGGGAGAGAAACATCTGCAAATGTACTGACATAGTTGCTATTCATTGGTGGCCCTTCCATGACAGGAGATTCCTTACCCAACCCTGCCACAGCATCTCATTTCTGTTCCCTTCCTTCTCACTGGCAAGATCTGCTGCCTCTGTTGAGTCAAATATTTGTCAATGAGAATCTCTTTAAATAACTGAAGTGTAACCTGACCGTCACTGAAAGAAGAGCATCAGCACAATAAACCAACTGCTGTTTAAAACAGTTCAACTTCAAAACATCTGCCCCCACTCATTACGTACAGCTCTGAATTCACGTGCAGATACTTGCAAAGGCAAAAAGAGCGGTCTTTCAGCTACTTTACACAGTGTTTCAAGACATCAAGGGCACTGCAAGGAGCATTCTCCATCAAGATGTGCTTCTCCATCTTTAGACTTCTGCTAGCATTGCTGCTGATGCAGCCATTCCTCACAGAAGCCATCTAGTCATTATGAAAGCCCTGCAGCATTACCTAAGCACAGGGAGGGTTATAGCAAGTCTGAACCCTCTTGCTTGCAAAGAATTCCAAACCCAATCCATGGTAAAAACACCGTCACAGCCATCATCCTCAAAGAGGAAGGTTCCTGTGACCTTGAAGAAAAGACAAGACTAAAATACACATATATGTCGGCTATAGGCAGTGAGACCCATTCCAAGCCTGGAGAGGTCAGAGATGAAGGACGTAAATCATCCCAGGCAGAACCTTCCTTCCTTGGCTCATCCAACTCATTCCTCTCCATGGCAAAACAGTGTGCTTATAATCTGTCCTGAAGGCTGACAGAAACAGTCTGCGGAGGCAGCCAACCGTTCTTCCCAGGCAAAGGGATTAAAGCTACAGCCAGAACAAGCTCCTCTTGCAATTATGAAGACTCAAATCTGCTTCTTTATTAAGGCAGTAAGTATCTGAAAGGACAAATTACCCAAGTCAGCGGCTGAGGATTGACTAGAAAACAGCCATCTTGCTAAGTAGTTTAAGTTTACACAAAACTTCCATTTCTTTACCGTCAAGGTGATGAAATATACTAAACTAAAAACTAAAATATACTAAAATAAAACCCCTCTTCTCTAATTTGAATATATCCAACACTTAAAGGCAAGCTTATACCTAAGAGCCCTGTATTCCAATGGGACAAAGACATGCACATAAATTAAGCAAGGGCTAGAGAACTTTTTGTATAATAACTTGACTCTGTGACCTCTGTGCTAAATATATATAGGTATATAATACATATGTATGACTACTAAAAATTAATACAAAAGATTACAATTAATATATAGACTATGTATTGCTGTTAACTTTATACCATCATTAAAAGGTGGCTTTATAAATTTAAAGAAATTAATTTCAATACTACTAGTTTCCCAGCTTTTTATACCTTTGACACAATCATAACACAGTCAGAAGCCAAGAACTTGCAAAGCCATATATAAATGTGTGTGAAGCTACCTCAGATAACCTTACAGGAGAAGGGAAAGGGAGAGCAACTCCAATCTTAATTTTCTATAACTCTTGGGTCTATGCATGAACATGAGTAACAACCTAAGTAGTAAACGAACAAACAGACAGAGCATTAAAAAGTGATAAGCACCAAGGACCCTAACTTAGCTAAAGGCAGTAAAAAAGCACAGGAAACCACCTCAAAACCGTCTCCTCAAAATAAATCTGATCATAGAGTTTTAGTGCTGAGTAACTGACTGCCTCAGCACGACACCAGAGTGTCCGTTAGAAAGGACAGTATTTCATCTATGAGTTTAGAGGTCTGATAACTGTTTTTTCCCAAGTGTCTGTCTCCCTCCTTCTAAAAGAGGAAATTACCAGCAAATTCATCTTTGTGCACCTTTTTATTTTCCACCCCTTCTCCTTTTCCCTCTCTCTACTCCTCCTATCCATTGTTAAAGATAAGCAGGAAAATAATGAAATAAAAACTGAAATAAATTCATAATAGCAGAAACAGCCTGAGTCTGGTTTGGATTACACAAGTGAGCTCGGGAAATGGTGAGTCAGTGCAAAAAAAGATTCGTGAAACTGGTTTCACACATCTTTCTGGAGAGGGCTTTTTGTCCACACAGGTATGGGTGAAAGGCTCATCTGCCTGGGCAGCAGATTCGTTTCCACCCCCACTGGAAACTAATATTGCCAGTCCAAAGGGATTTCAACTCATAAGCCATCAAATTACCACTCAATTTACATTACAGGTGGCCAGATGGGAAAGAGGAAACCAACAGCAAACTAAGACATGAAGCACTTTACAGTAACTCATTCTCAGCATATCAAAGATTCATTAGTGACTGCCCCATGCAATGGACTGTGGTCACTCTAAGTACATTTGACTGACCGCTTGCCAGAAGCAAATGCAAAACCCCATCACATCCAGGAAATCACTGACAATACTAAGCACTCCCCTGCAGCAGAGGGAGGGCAGCCCCTATACCTAAAAGAAGGAGGGCTTTTTTATGGGACAAAAGAAAGGACAGAGCCAGATGGTTTCAAGGCATTCACAATTGTCCAGGTATTCTATACGGACTGTACTTAGATGTTTCCATAATACACATAGAGTTTAAAACTACACATGCGTTTCTGAGCTTAAAAAAATCAGTTGGGTACCACTCCTAAAACTCATTCATGCTGGTACATCAGTAGTGAAGAGAACCAAACTGTAAAGAATAAGTGTTATTCAGAGAACCATATGCAAAAGTAGGCCCTAAAATATAGCGGGTGACATTTCTGCTCCAAAAGCAATGAAAAACTCACACCACGGCATTGAGAAGAAGGTAGCAGAAACACCCCAAACAGGCTGGTTTTGAAGACAGGAAGCTCTGAGAAGGGAGACCAGAACTTATTTTTCAGCACTAGCCACAAGACTTCCTAAAGAAATCTTTCAAAAACTACATGATCAGTGAGGGTAACTAGATGAATAAAAAAGGTCTGTGTGCAAGCTCACTTCATACAAGTAGTACGTAGAACATGACTAGGAAACTCATTATCCTTGGCTTCATGCAAGCAGGGTCCTAGCATCTACGCAGCTCTAAGCTGAAGAAAGAGATGATTCCTAAACAGATGTAGCGTATGCCAGATTTGCACACAGACTTCCAATCAAGCACCCAAATCCCAGAATTCAGCTCCCCAAGCAACAAAGAAGCAGGCAGATCAGCCTTTAGACACATCTTTCCCTGCTAATTAGGTGCTAACAGTTTAAAACAGAGATTGTATCACACCCAGTGCCTCTCAAGAGCAAATACATATATGTAATCAAATTGTTATGGTAAACCAGAAAAAGATGGAAAAGAAATTAACATCATATACAAAAAAATCTTTGCCACCAAAAAATGAAACTGTTTTTATTGAGAATTAAATTTCCTCAGTTTAACTTTGGCAAGTAAGCTGGATAGTACAAAAATCACTTTTTCACAAACAGAAAAAAAACCCCTTCTGTTATCAAATAAACTCTCGTTCATCTAATCTTTAATCCCAGTCTCCACATATGCCATCTCCACATAAGAACCAGGCAAGCCTTGTTTAACATAAAAATATCTCTTGGGCCCTTTTTAGACCTGTGGTCTTCAGAGTATCTCCCACCTGAAGAAGGGGTTCCTGGATGCAACTGTGCAAAGCAGTCTAGCTGTCAGTAATTATCTAGATCTCTGTTTCAGTTTTATAAGGCAGAGTTAAAGGCCAGGAGAGGATATCTGCATGTGTGTTTTGAAAGGAAATGGCAAAACATTTTACAATGGAAAAGAGAAACTTCATTTGGTTCAGATGTAAGAATTGTGCAGCACAGCCTCTCATAGGTATGACAAACCAAGCTTTAGTGTGAGAGACAGTCAAATGGCAGTGAAAGGTGCAGGCAGGATGGGAAAAGTTAGGGAAACCTTCCAGCTGTTGGAAAAAGCTTTAAAAGCTGAACGGGCAAATTACTGAGCCCTTCGCTAACAAAGCATTCCTAAGGAAAACTTCCATGTTAATTCCAAGTAGCCAACTATACTTAAAAGTCAGGTATGTCACTTCTCAAACATAAACAAAGCAAAACAAAAGAATATAGAAGACACAGGACTGAAATAAAGGGAAGGAAGAAGGGAAACAAGTAAAAAGAAAATAGAGAACGAAAAGAAGACACACTTGGACAGAAGATGTACAGCAGAAGAATGTGTAACCTTCAAAGACTGCTCCAGAGGAAAAAAAAGACCAGACTGGGAGATTATATTTTTGATCTGTGTTTATCAGTAAAGCACCAAGGAATTTCCAATCATGAGCCTGAGACCTCATTGCATTGTGTGAAGTGAACAAAACCACTTAAAAAACGAGATGGATATGAGAATTGCAGTGCCATCTGCAATGCTGTGGGGACCAGTTGGAGATAATTCAGTGAAAACAATGCTATAAAAATGAACACAAGAGAAAAACTCAGCCCCCTCTCTCTTTCAGAGTCTCTAGATGACAACTACATGGGCACCAAAAACCCAAATAAAACATTTCCATCTGTACACAAAAATACTTTCTCCCCTCCCAGTTAGAATGCAGGCTCAAATCCATCAGGAAAGCAACAGATGACTCCACACCACCGGAAGCATATGGACAGCACCCAGAGCAAAGACTACACTGCTTCCTCAGAAAGCACACATGCCATCAAATTCAAAGGAGCAAGAAATATGGCATGAAAATGAACTAAAGTGGAAGAAAGAAAACAGAGCCAAAAAGAGTGCTTCTACTAAAGGACAAACAGAATAAGAACGAGGTGAAGAAAAGATCTAGACCACTCTGCCATCAGCAGCCATAAAAAAAAAGAAAAACCAACACACATCCAGAAAAAAAAAAAACCCACCAAAAAAAACAATCGAAACAATCCTCCTTTAGCCACTTTTCCAAGAGGCTTTCTTCTCAGGCTGGTGGAGGTCAAGCCAGAATTTTGGTTCAGAGGCTTTTACACTGGGCAGGAGGGAAAGGGGTTGAATTGTAAATTATTGAAAATTTCTACATATTTCCCTGTTCGCAAGGGAGGAAAAGTTACGCACTCTCTTGCAGCATCCTTAGTCTCTTCCAATGCTTCAGCCTTTCTAAGGCAGTGGCACCACACTACCATACCACCTACTACAGACAAGGTGTTCTTCCATTTGTGGTTAGCCAGACATGGGCACCGTGTGAAAAGTGAGGAAGGGAAGTAGACAGATGCACTGTAAGGTAGCAAACACCAAACCATTAGAGTTTCTATCTATATCAGTTCACACCAGAGTCAAAGACAGTAAGGCAGAAGAGCAGCGCTACTTACAGACCACCTCTTCCATGTGACTGGAAAAGGCTCATTTCCTTTTTCTGCTTCAAGCCACTGAAACAAATCAAAACTCCTTTCATATGAAGAGCTTTGCTTACTCCACACAACATGGTGCCAGGAAGATACATCCACTGGAAGCAACACTTGTGCTTAGATTTAAGCATGTGCTTAACTCCTGGCTGGATCAGCACTTCCAACCACATGTGTTTGTCAGCCAAGGATTTGCATTCTAACACATCTTTAAACATTCCAGGATGTGTAATTTATCATTCTGCCTGTGATAAAGGATGAAAACACCCTGCTCATTTCTCTTGCTTTCAGTACACTGTAGAAAACAAAAATACAGATTTCTCCACAGCAAGGTGGAGTACAACAATATCCCTTTTCCCCCTTCTGATAATTTATCTATAGCATATCATCACCAGGCTTGAACCATCAAAAGGGGAAAAAGACTCAAAGGGAGAAGGGAAAAAAGTGAGGGAAGGATACTTACTGCAATGGAAAAACAAAAAATCCATTTGCAGATCACATATGAAAAGAACATCTATATTAAATCTGATCTCAGAAGAAATGACTAGGATAAATCCATGTGCAGTTCCAGGTATTTCAGGCTAAATACGGAAAACACAGTACTCAGTTCTTGTAGGGCTTACTATCTGTACCCACTTTCTTGGTTCATTTTAGATATATCACTTATTCTTGTACACACACTATAAATACAAAATGCATAGGAATGCATTTACATATCACAGAAACAAGATTTTAAACCAACAGTCTAGAGTGCTCACTGATTTTAAAAGACAACAGCTTCCTATTTTTTAACACGTTTCTAAATCATATATGGGCTGTGTATCTCTCCAGACAAATGAACACTGATAAATTACATTCTATTTCTAGCCAGGCATTTCAAGTAATCTCCACCCTCCCACCTCCTAGTTATATCACATAAAGATGAAGCACCATGACAATGTCAGTCACATTACTGATCTGTTCAGAAGCTGCCTCTGCCTGAAATAACAGATAGATGCGTCAAGATCTTCATCAGTCTCCCCTATCGGAAGCTGAAATTTTTGCTGCAAGAGACTCAGGCAACCCCTTGGAAGGGCGCTGGCTAGTACATGGCCTATACAGCCAGTGTTACACTGGACTGCATCCACCTCCTCTCACAAGTTTCTCCCAACGGGATTACTCTGCTTCCTAACTGACTTTTATCTCTTACGCCTGGACAAGTGATTTTGGCTGCATCTGTGGATTGTGATACGTTTAACGAACAGCACAGTGTGTACATGATTTGACTGCTCCCCAGCCATGTGCTTGCGGGAATGCTGCCTGGAGTATTAAGTCCACTGCATGTGCTCCAGCACACACATGCTGTTTCTGATCTGCTTCATTCCCCTTTCCCAGCAAGCTCACCCAGAGTTAATTTAAGGACTGAAGACCAGCCTCACCTCCCTGCATTACTATCCAACACAATAAAGGCAGAGAATTTGGCCATATTCCACCTACAGGGTTTTCTCCAAAGTCCACTTCTACTGACAATATCCAAGCTGAGGCCTGATAACAGTGCTCCATCCAACACAACCCACCACCACCATGGAGAGCTGTTGTACCCTCACACTAACCCTTGCATACCCTAGTCCCTCCCCTACTACAGTACAGGAGCTCGATCATGTCCAAGTCTCTTTATCTGATACTCACAAAGTATGGAACTGCAGTAGATCAGAGTACAAAACAGTGGTTACTTTTCCTTATTTTCAGTCTCTGCTGGCGTGGTCAGCTTACATAGAATCATAGAACCATAGAATCATCTGGTTGGAAGAGACCTTAAAGATCATCGAGTCCAACCATTCACCCGGCACTGCCAGGGTCCCTAAACCATGTTCCTCAGCACCACATCCACACGGTTTTTAAACACTTCCAGGGATGGGGACTCCACCACCTCCCTGGGCAGCCCGTTCCAATGCTTAATAACCCTCTCTGTAAAGAAATTTTTCCTAATGTAAGAAATGGAACGTTAATTCGTGTCACTAGAAAGGATAATTAGGGGAAGCAGGGGCCCATGTATGGAATTTGGTGTTTTGCTAAAAACTGCCAGATCTGCAAAGAAAGCCTGAAACAACGAAAGCCTGAAACAACAAGGATGGAGTTAAAGATGTTATCTGCCACCACCATGAAGCCCATCTGCCACCACCATAAAGATCGATAACATCCTTTAACTACCATAAATTTTGCCTATGGCTGTCAAGGCTGGATAACTTCCTTCAACTACCATAAACATCACAACAACACTGTGGTGAGATTGGTGTCGTAAATTCCCAGAAGGAGAGGCCTATAAATACAGACTGAAAATTCAACTACATTTGTGCGTAGTGGTGGAGTCTTACTCCCTTGCGCACC
>NW_010403007.1:48196-49477 GCF_000710305.1 Buceros rhinoceros silvestris | reverse complement strand
TGCCCCCCTTCTCAAACCGCGACAGGCTCCTATAAGAAGCTTCAGGAAAAAATCCCCTCAGCCCTGCCTCTGGCCAAAGCTGAGCCAATTAGCACTTCTGCGAATAAACATTCTTAAGAGAGGAAAGCAGTTTGGCAAGTGCCTTTGTTTTGGGAGCTCTCTTTTGTATGGGAGGAGATAGGGGAGACGAGAAATGACCACAGACACCCAGGTTAGTGAGGAAGAGGTTGAGGAAACAGAATCAATTTAATTGCCGAGATGGTAGGCTGGGTCCTTGTAGTCCTCAGGGATCATTGGTGCAGAAAAGGTCAGTTTGCAGTCCACAGAGAAGCCCATGCTGAAGCAGAGAGTCCTGGAGAGGCCCACATTTGAGCAGACAGTTCATCCTGAAAAAGACCTTGACTCTGAGGAAGTATTGCGCTAGGGCAGTTTGTCACTGGGAGAACTGCTGCCAGTGAAAGATCCCCACAGTAGCTGGAGAAGCTCATGGATGACTGTCTCCTATAGGAGGAATGCCACATTGCCACAAGATAGAACTGTGAGGAGAGTTTCTCTTAAAGAAGAGCGAGGAGCAGAAGGAGCAGGGATCGAACTAGGATCGACCACAATCCCCCACCCTTGACTCCCGTGTGCTGTGTGTCAGGAAGGAGGTAGCACAGCTGGGCCTGAGAATAAGGGAGGGGTGGAGGGAAAGATGACTCTGTTGTTTTTCTCACTGTCCCACTTTGATTCAACTGATGAGTTGGTAGTGGTTTTGTGGTTTAAATTAAACTGATTCTGTTTCCCCAAGTTGAGTCTGTTTTTCACCCATGACTATAATTGGCGAGTGTGCCTTCCCTGACCCTTGTCTCAACTCTTAAGTCATTTGTTGTACTTTCTTCTTCCTGGAGTGAGAGAGCAGTTGCAGGATGCTTGATTGCTAGCTGGGTCTAAACCACAACAAGGATGGCCACACACCAAGAGTTGTGGTCAACAGCTGGATATCCAAGTGGAGATCAGTGAAAAGTGGCGTTTCTCAGGGGTCAGTTTTGGGACCAGCTCTGTGTAGTATCTTTGATGGGATTATGGACTGTGGGCCTGAGTGCATCCTCAGCAAGTTTGCTCATGACACCAAGCTGTGTGGCACTGGAGGGAAGTGATGTCATCCAGAAAGATCTGGACAGGCTTGAGAGGTGAGCCCATGAGAACGCCATGAACTTCAGCAAGGCCAAGTGTATGGTCCTGCAACTGGGTCGTGGCAATCCAAGCACAAATGCAGGCCGGGCGATGAGCAGATTGAGA
>NW_010403007.1:40311-47894 GCF_000710305.1 Buceros rhinoceros silvestris | reverse complement strand
TTGATGAGAAGCTCGGTAAGACCCAACGATGTGTGTTTGCAGCCCAGAAAGCCAACCATATTCTGGGCTGCATCAAGGGAAGCGTGGTCAGCAGGTCAAGGGAGATGATTCTCCACCTCTACTCCACCCTTGTGAGACTCCACCTTCAGTACTGTGTTCACCTCTGGGGCCCACAATATAAGAAGGACATGAATTTGTTGGACCAAGTCCAGAGAAGGGTCACAGGCTGGGAGACAGGCTGAGAGAGTTTGAGTGTTTCAGCCTGAAGAAGAGAAAGCTCTGAGACCTTTTATGAGCCTTCCAGTTCCTATAGAGGGCCTACAGGAAAGCTGGAGAGGGACTTTTACAAGGGCATGTAATGATAGGATAAGGGGTAATTGTTTAAAACTGAAAGAGGGGAGATTTAGATTAGATGTAAGGAAGAAGTTTGTTCTTGTGAGGGTGGTGAGGCATTGCAACGAGTTGCCCAGAGAGGTTGTGGTTGTCACCTCCCTGGAAGTGTTCAAGGCCAGGTTGGATAGGTCTTTGAGCAACCTGGTCTAGTAGAAGGTGTCCCTGCCCATGGCAGGGGGGTTGGAAGTTGATGATCTCTAAAGTCTCTTCCAACTCAAACCATTCTATGATTTTGTGATCAAGCTGCCTGTTAATAATTTCATTAAGTGAAACAGCCTTAATCTTTTCAAATCTCTTTCCATATGAAAATTAAACAATTGTTCATCTACTAACTTCAAATTAACTTCATTTCTTGCTATTTCTGCTCTATCATTCTGGAGTCTGAATGACCAGAGTGAAGCATGCAGCTCAAGATGAGCACGTGCCATTGGTTTATCTAATTATAGCAAAATACAAGACTGCATTTTGTCATCAACGATGCTCTGTAATCTGCTGCCTGGAAGGCTGTGATCACACCCTTTGACACTTTCAGGGTTAACACTTGTTGAAAGGCATTGCTGTAAATATTCACAGGCTAACATGAAGAAAACCAACTTCTGTTTTAACAGAAAGCTACATTTATCACAAATAAGGGACAAGGTCACCGAATCACTTCATCTTTTAAAGAGTGGAAGAAATATGACTGTGCAATAAACAAAAGCTTCAAAAACCTTTTTACAGAGCCTTTGGAGAAGGCTGAGTAAAAGGCTATGCAACAATACCTGATACAAACAACACTGCTTGCTTTTAATGAATGAGTAACAGAGGAAACCAACATATAAATTCTATGTCAGAATCAAGAAAAGGTACGGCCCGCTGTTGTAGGAAATTATGTTAAATATTACACAGAACATGTTTAATAGCTTTCAGTCTAATTAGTGTAATTCTTTGGCATACTCTCAACACAAATGTGCTATAAGTTTTAGGAAGTGCATTTGCCACCTTGTAATGCAATAGTTCTCTCAGTAATGAATTAATTCCCCCTTGTACTGCTCTATCAGATTTCCTGAACACATTAGGCTCATTTCACTTGTCAGATGATGTGTAATGTATATCATCATAAAGCTGATTTGAGCATATCCAGAAAATTTAGTAAGTACAGCCTCTAATTTCATAGAATCATATTTCTATATGTGCAGGGTGCACTGAAGTTAAAATTCTACATTTGCAAATACAACTGATAGAGCCAGCTCGTTTTGGCTCACTCTGCTGAAAGGCAAACAATTTCTGACTGGTATGTAAATGCAGAATCTCTGAGGTCTCACACGCAAAGCTGAGGGAGATACCTACAGCCAAAGGTCCTGCAGAAATTCTTCTGCATTGAGGAAACCAGCCAGTACCTGTTGCCTTCAGGAAACTGAAGAGTAAAACCTCAAGATCACTGATACTGAAAGTGAAGATGTGCAAGGAGAGCTCAGAAGGAACCCTCCAATTCCAGGCATGTTTCTTCCCATTATAGAAGATCAAAAGAACGGTGATATTTTCAGTCTAGGGCACCAAAAATCAGTATATGAAGGTTAAGAACTCCATTGTAACTCCACAGGAGTGACTATCAAGGAATAGTCCAAAACATGGCTGGATCTGGGTCTTTGCCCCAGGTCTTCTTCCAAGCATAAAACTGGTCCCCACAAAAGGGAACTAGTTCAAGAGATTTTATTACAGTGCCCCATTATGGTGGCTGCATCAATGACAGAGCTATTCCCCACTCTCTACTCTCTACAAGAACAACTTCTTATAATACCTCCAAGAACAACTGTGCTGGTTATTATAGATAGGTTAATTCTGTCTTCCTACATACATGGCACTCAGAGAGAAGCTAAGGAGGTGTCCTGGTTTGAGCTAAAACTTCCTTGTTTTGGGTAATGGACAAATAGAATTATTCCATGCAAATATGATAATTCCACATTTAATTGGTTAAGGGGGTCAGGTGAAACGTTACGTTGGGAGCCCTTAAAAGCGGCAGGCAGAGGGCGGATCTCTCTCTTGGGCTTCCGGACTCGCTGCACGGAGGAGAGCTCCTGCCATGGACCTGCTGGCAGACGACCAGGCCTGACCAGGCCCGACTAGGCCGAACCCAGACCGAGACCTGAGGGCCTGCATCGGATCACAGACTCTGAACTGTTCTGCCGTGAGTCCTGTACTGTCTGAATCAGGTGAGAATATTCCAATTCCCTGGCTGCTGTCGTGCCGAGGGCTTTTCTGCTATTAAATCTGCCCGCGGGGTTTCTCCCCCCCCGTTTCGCCGTGAGACGAATCCTCCCCCCCGTCCTGCAGCTGCAGAGTCTTCACTCCCACCTTGCCGCTGGATGCCTGCCAGGAGCACTGACTTTGAACAGACTGTTACAGAACTGTGGTTATCTAAGTCCTCTCTTCTTAGTTTTTTTTTTTTCGTTTTTCTCGGTTTGTGCTTATATATATAATAGTGTATAGTTGTATGGTTTTATTGTTTATTAAAAGTTTGTTCCAGGTTTCCAAAAATGCAGACCGAGGTGTGAATTTCTTCCTTCCCCTTTAAAACCCTTCTGTCTCTGGCAGGACAGAAAGGAATCAACAAGGAATTCGAGGAGTTGTTACCTCAGTCCCTCGACCCTTAACATTTTTGGTGGCCCGTATGGGGAACGAAGAAAATATATTACATTCTTGGAGACTGAAACAAATGTGGTTTTTGTAACAGGGATGGACCTAAGTGGGATCTGGATTGAGGCTTTTAAGCGGCTCATGATTAAAATGCTGTGTTCTCTGCTGCCTGAATCATCAGCTGACATAGCCCAGTATCTGTTTATAATTGGTACTGTTCTATTCATTACTGTGTTGCAAAGAGAGTGTGTTATTCTGCATGCGGGCTTTTAGTGGGGTGGCCTCTACTTGGTTGGTTGGTAATGATGCCAGTGCATCTCGTATATTATATTATGGTGGTTGCCTATAACTCCACTATCAAATGGACAATGAGGAATGACACCTCTCCATTCGACATTGGATCAATGGCAGTTGAAAACGGAGGTTCTAAAAATGTTAAGGGTCGAGGGACCAAGGTAACAACTCCTCGAATTCCTTAACGGGAGGAAAATGTTCACCATCTGAAAAGGCAACTGAATGGAAATTTGTAAGGGAATTGAAAGAGGACTGCAGGTCTTGGCAGGGTGTGATCTGGAACCAGAATAACATTTCAGTAGGGGCTGCTGAAGACTTTAAAGCTCTGATAGAAAGTATTAGAAATCAAAAGGAAGCTAGGAGAGTAGCATTAACACTGGAGTAGAAGAGAGAGTATTACAGAAAATCATGGGCAAGAGGGACAAAGAAATGGTTGGCCATAGTCAAGAGAACTATGAAACTCATATCTGGAAACTTTGAACTGAAGAGTAACATTGACCCAAGTCACTTGATATGACTTTGGTAATGCTCAAGATTTTACAGCCATCTGGCAATTAAAGCGTAAGTTCACCTACTGATTACTTTTGCTGCACAGTTGAGATTTTGAATTACCAAGCTTTATGTTCCAAATCCATGTCCATAGACAGAACCCATACCTGTGCAACACATGAGCAATATGAAGTAGTAATTTGGAAATGAAGGTAAGATTGTGTCCAATAAATCATTATTTAAGTGATTTATTGTTTGTGAGATGAGAGGCAAAAATTGCTTAGCAAGATTCTAATCTTATTTATATTTATTCTAATCTATTTATAATGTCAAGACCACTGACATTCTGCAGTAAGAAATGAAGTGTAATTTATACACTTCACCTACCTGTTTTAGGTATCAGTGTGGCAAGATATCAGCTTTCTTCAGTTAAAACTGTATCCACCTATAATAGATGCAATAGGAGCAGAATGTTTAAATTTGCTGTTTGAACCTCTAAATTCTGAAGCCTGGATCATTAGTTTCAGGGAGAATCTGCTCTAGGGGATAAATTGCCACAGAAGTGGGAGTTAAAAAGAAAGCTGCATAGTTTCAGTGGTATGAAGAACAGGAAGAACAATTTAGAAGTATGGAGGTCCTCTGTTGACTACTAGAAGAGTTTTTCAATCGAAAACTGGACTGATTCTGGGCAGAAAGCAAGTCAGATGCCCGTAGGTTTGATTAGACTTCCAAGATAGAAATGTATCCCTAGAGATTGTGGTACTTGAGCACCTGAGAGTATGAAAAAAGATATAACACCCTTGCAATTATTCCCCTTCCATACGTCTGTGACAAAGAGGCTGAGAGAGTTTATCAATAGTTGTATTTAATTTATGTCTGGCAACATGGGAAAATAAAGGCAATATAATTCACAAGCAGATGGGATAACTCCCTTAAGTCCTTAGATCTTGTGGTTTACTGCCCATGACAGTATGTACTTCTCTAACTCATGGACTGAGGCTGAAAAATGACATGGGAGAAGTTTTTTCACTTTCAAGATAGCAGATTTGGGAAACCCAGTGCCAGGGACAGACAGGAGCCCAAGGCAATGTCCATGCCCTCTAGATCTTTGGACAAGCACACAGTTTTCAAAGGTGTAGGAAATAATTATACCACAAACAATGAAGATGTAGAGAACTGTCTAGAAAGGAAGTTACAGGAAAGGCCTCAATGCAAATGTTTTTTCTCTGCAGGAAGCACATTGTATAAATGTGGCATGTTAAGATGGAGTGTTTCTGGCGTTCACATTCGGATCATATTTATTGGATTGCCCAGGCCTATGCCCAGGGATAGGAACACCAGCAGGCCTAGATACTGTAGGTACAAGTAGAGTGCTTAGTTAAGTAGGTAGAGCTTCCTGTGAATATTAAAAACAATGACTGCTTTGAAGTTGAAGGGAAGATTACATTGTTTTACACTGTTTTCCTAAAGATATTGTCAGAATACATGAAAGTAACACACAATTTTCTGGATATTAGTATGTGACACATCAGTCAGAGGCATATATGACAGATAAATGCCTAGAACAGTGCTCGCACTATCCCCAACCAAAGCAGAGATAGTGTGAGTGATTTAGCAAGAACCTGCAGGTGATCATATCTCTCTGGGGTGTAACAGTTTGGTTAGCAGATGTGACTGACTCAGCTCTGTCTCATTTATGGAAGTGCTGTGAATGGCAGACAATGAAATAGAGGGTTTGTGTTGAAAAGGCTAGCATGCATGTAACATCAAAGTCTGATGTCCACCTAAATTGTGATGACCTAGAAAAAAGCAAAGCATAACACTTTGAGAAATAGTGAAATGTAAACATGCAACCACAGGTGGCAAGACCAGGTATAACTGAGTCCCAGAATTAAGCACTTCAAAAAAAATAACTGGCAGTCTCTGTCTACAAAGTGATTGGTGTGGTACAAGCAAGTTCCAGAGGTAAATCCATGAGTATACAGGATTTTGCCATAAGATTTCTTCTTTTTTTTTTTTAAATACTATTTTGTAAGTACTCGGAAGTAAACATCCTCTTCAAATTGCCAATATGTAGAGAGTTATCAGAACTGTGTACTGTGGCACACAGTGCAGTCAGTTTTTTGATCGCAACTTTACCTCATTGTCTTGCAGAAACTTCATCCTACAGAAACTGGCATAATGAATTCCTTAAGATACTGAAAGGTGAAAAACTTTTCTGTAAAAAGCCATCTAGAAGCATCCAAACAGGAAAGAAAGGAAAAACATTAAAAAAAAAATTAAAAAGAGGAAAAAGAAAAGAAAAAGAAAACTCCTTTAACAGTCACAACATTAATCAAATGCTTTTATAGTTGTTTCTGAGTTACCTGAATTATTACTGGTCCATCTCAACTCTTCCTCTTGCCCTTCTACCCTCCTTATTTTCCTGTATTTTTGGCTTTGTATACTTAGTGCTGTGCTTAGGCATGATTTTCTTCAAACTTTGTTTTCCCAGTCGCCGAAGTCCTACCACACAGGGAATTTGCTTTATTTGGACATGACGTTTGCCTAGCAATAAATTGCAAGATCCTTCTTCTTCTTACAAGTGATGCTTTTTTTTTTTTTTTTTGCTCTTCCCTCCCTACTTCCCCAGTGTTCAGTGTCCTGGAAAACTAGAAACCAGGTATTTGGAAAACTAGACTATTTATTAAATTAGTTGTTGACAGAGACATTGGAAGTGCAGGAACACTTCAGTCCGGTTAGCTACCTGGTACCTCTTCAAACTTCTGTTTGTTGAATACAAACTAATGACTGTGTTCTAACTTCTCTGGAATTCTATTTAACAGATTATATAACATAATGTGGCAAACACTAAAATATTACTTGTTAATATATATTTTTATAGAACAAAGATAACAAATAACTGTGAATCTTTGAATACACTGTAATGATCCTTCTTCATTACTTTGATTTTTCATGAAACTTCAGAGTATGGAAGAAAGAAACAGGACCATAACTTCTATGTTACCTGTCAGCTAAAACAGGACAATCTACATTCTTTCAAGGATGCATGAGGATGACAAGTACCTGGGCTCTGAGAACACCGTGTCCCTGACAGGAGTATATGTTCAAAACACCTTCTTATCCCAAGAGTCACAAATGGTGGAATAATATTAGTACAATAACATGCTGCCTGTTGAAAGGCCATCAACATGTTTACTTCATACCGAAGTAATAATAAACTGACTATTGATCTCGGGATATGATCTTTTACATAGCTATAATTTATTTCTCCTAAAAACCAAACCACATTTAAAAAAGCCTTTTCAACTACATATATTGAAAAAAGCAGGATTATACCAAGAAAACAAACTGGCTTTAATATTAAAGTCTTTCTTTCCCTCTTACTTTACATTTGACACTTAGTTGTAAATGGGAAACATTCGCTGTCTTCTGCAGAAATGTTGGTTGAAAATTGCTTTCTTAAGGGTAAAATCTCAACGTGGTATGTATCATTGTCCTTATAACTTCACTACAGTATGATGCAAAAAGTAAAGAGACAGTATTTCAATGTTACCTTTGTTATCTTCTCTACTCAAATGTGGTTATTCTACTTGATGTAGAGTTGAATACAGTGTGAATGTTGCCCAAAACTGGCTTCAAAAGATCCGTTATGAAACAAGGTGCATTTTTCAAGACTGAATCAGTTATGTAATTTGCTAGCATTTTCATTAATCCTTTGTTCACATGTATCACTCTCCTCTCCTCTCCTCTCCTCTCCTCTCCTCTCCTCTCCTCTCCTCTCCTCTCCT
>NW_010403007.1:19147-40188 GCF_000710305.1 Buceros rhinoceros silvestris | reverse complement strand
TTGCCTCTCCTCTCCTCTCCTCTCCTCTCCTCTCCTCTCCTCTCCTCAAACAAAGCAGCAGCACAAAAACATGTTTTAGAAATTTTATTCACATGTCTTCTCAGACTGGTTTTGTTTGTTTGCTTGTTTGTTTTCCATTAACTATATGAAGCAAACTGGTTATTGAAAGTGTCAGAATCATTTCTCTGAGTCTGTCACACAAAGAAAGAAATTGTAATGTTTTTCATTTGCTGTGACTATAACCTGTAATGCAGCATTTCTTTGTTAAGTTTTGGATCAATACTCGAAGTGTTGAAATGATTGATTATAGGAAAGAAATATAAGGATGAAATGAGGAAATATGTTACTGAAGTTTTCTACTCCAAATTTTATTTGGAGCCCAGATCTTTTTCACTGTATCAAATGGTAAGACTACAGAAATCAAAAGGGAAATCTTTCACACACCTATATAATCTTGGGATTAAATTTTTAGTCTATTTCCCCAACAAATTTCTTCTGCAACAATTTTAAGGTTTACTTTTTCAAATCATTGAAGGACAATGAAACATCTCCTTGCATTCAGAAATTTCAGCTTCAACACTACAACACAGTAAAGTAAGGGGAAACGTGATGACAGCACTTCCATGGTACTCCACATAATTCCTTCTGTAAAATATGAAGCTATTTACATATTTGTTTTCCTCACCTTAGTGGGATAAGTCTCTTTCTCCTTCTTCAAGGGCAGGATGAGAATAAAAAGGTACATTCGTTCGCTGCACTGACCCTCTTCCTCTAGTGGGTTTGCAAATCTTCTCAATTCAGAGATCAATTGGATATGAAAGGTTGATTGAAGGACTTCTCTAGCTGCCAGCTGATTATGCTTTTACAAACCATCTTTCGCTTCTAAAGATGAGCGATAATTCATTTTCCCTTGCTGAAGTACAATTTCTACGGGTTATTTCCCAGCTGTGCATTTTGTCATACTCCCCTAAACCTACTCTTCCATGGTTTTCATTCTGACCTTGATTTACATGTTCACATTCTCTAACCTTAGAAATCAGTGTCTTGTGATATAAAGTACTATATGGCTTAAAAAAAATAACTATCTGCCTGCAGATTTTCACTGCTGGATTAGATGTTCATGTACCTTTTATATGGAATAAAAAAACTGCATGTCTTGGAGAAGATGCAACACATTCATAAGGCTGAGCAGAAGGGCCTGGGAAGAGTAAGTGATGAGAAGTGTCTGTGGCAAGCTAGATCTCTTGAACTTAGATTAATCGGTGATAGTAGGAATCAGATCCTTAATAACCCTTCTCCCTTTTGGGTCAGAAAAGAATAAAGCTCAGTGGCTTTAGCATCTTCCAAACCCTCAGAGAGCTCAGTCCTATAGCTCCTTTTTTCCAACAAGCTGCTAGAAATCTTCAGACAAGAAGTCAAAGTGCACAGGAATAGAATGTCAAACAGAGTCATCATCCAGATCGCCTTTAGTCTGAAGGCCGTAGCACTCTCATCAGTGGAGGAAAACTTGAGCGAAATGACAGATTCCAATGATTATATCTATATAAGTGTGTATATAAAATCACAGTTTCTATTGATAATTATTTTTAGCATCTGACAAATTTTCTCTTGGGCAAAGTAGGGATAAAGTCAGCTGTGTTTCCTTAATTCTCCAGTTCTGAGAGAGAGGAATAGCATTCAAAGGTTGTTTTTAAAGTGAGCGATGTAACACTCAAGATATGTCTGAACTTTCCGCTGCAGCAATGTAGAGCAGTACAGTACCACATGGAAACATCAGCTGAGGTCTTGGAAGCAATTGAATTAAAACAGCAGGGCTAGCAAAGCAGGTTCATCTCAGTCCTGAAGCAGTTAACAGAGCTAATGTCTCTGAACATTATGTCTGACTACATTGTGAAGTGCAGCTACATCTTTTGTAACATGACACTACTCCAAATGAGTGTCACCTATTAGGTCCCTGCTAATTGAAAATTTTAGTCCCTATCTGTAACTTCCCTTTTGGTTAACTGGCTTGATCTTTTTTTTTTTCAATAAGCCATAAAAAAAGATTTTTACCTGGTTAACATGAAATCTAACCCGAACTTTTCTGAACTAAATAAAATTTGGTTTATATATTTTATCAGATTCTGGAAATTGTTTTGATCTGGATTTCAAGCTCTGTAGAATTCTCAATATTATAAATTAAGACCTAGATTTTAACGTCAGACAGTAGGTCTCAGGAAAATTTACCTCTGAAAACAGAATTAGATTTTGGAACACTTCTCTAAAATTCTGAGTTTCATGTTGGGCACTATCTCTAATAACTTGAAACAATTTTCTAGCCTCAGGAATTCACATCAAAAGTCTATTAAAAATATTAAAGAAGAAATTTACTTTTTTCTTCCTAGTTGCTTGGGGTCAGATTTAATAATTGAACATTTTTTATGCTTTGAAGCTACATTTCATACTTCTTACTTATATAGAGAAGAAAATAACTCAAATTATACTATTGATGTTTTTTTATAGATTTAATAGGATTTATCATGGCAATAAACATTTGGTGGTTCATATTTCTGCATGGTAGCATTCAACATTTGGTTTAGCTTAAATACTGGGAGAAGGTACAAGTTTTACACTGATATTTAATCACAAGCACACCAACTCCTTGACTCCACTACTAAGAAAGTTTAAGCTGATTCCTTTAGAAACTTACGATATTAAATTCCTTTTAAAATAGAATGAATCTTCCTTTTTAACTTGTTTTCATTTTGTACGGATCTTCTGTGATTTCTTGATCAAACAGTGCAAGAGGCTTTCTAGAGACTAATAGTAAGATAAAGGGAATTTGTAGAATTAAAATGAGCTTAGTATTTTCTGCTGGCAAAAAAAAAAATCATGAAGCCAAGAAAACATAATAACATAGTTAATCACATATAACACAGATTAAATGATATATTTAGAAGTGAGATTTATAGTTATGAAGAATATTTGGGGGCGTCTGATCCAGTTTCTAAACTAAATTAAACTTTGTCATGAACAGAAAAACACAATTTACTGTCCTTTGGACTTTATTATCTGAACTCTTAATTTATCTTTTGCTTAGCTTATTGCATATTAATTCTCATGAACTATTTCTAGGCTAAAGGCTTGGTGCATATCTTATTTAAGCCTCTTCAGTCAGGAATATCTAATCCATTTAATGATCATAGAACCAGAAAAAAGGCTTCAAAGGGCCTCTGGAGGTCATCTAGACCAATGTCTGGTTCCAAGGCATGGCTATCTTCAGTATTAGAGGAAGTTCCTCGAGTTCTGAGTACTGCGATGGAGAGTCTCTGAGTAATCTATTCTGATGCTTACTAGCTCTCAGTGTGATTATTTTTTCCTTGACTTTTACCTCTTGGCTTTTTGCTGTGCACCTCTGCCTGGCTCTGTCTGCAGTATTTTATGCGCTCCTCTTGAGGAGTGCCAAGGACCAGCAAGGTGCTCCATAAAGAGGTTGAGGAATTGGGAGCCAAGGGTGACTCTTGGGCAGATAAAGAAGGAAACATCTGTGAAAGATTACGGGAAAAAAATCACATGTGCCAGAATCTTATGTACACGTAATGCCCTCCTAGTCAGACTTCTGTCTCATTAATGCTGTTTTCAAAGGGTATTTTTAAAAGTAAAATAAGATCACAGTGGCTATGCATGGCCCTATGGAAAACAGTGGGAGCTTTGAGATTGGTGTCAGGTACACTGGAAGTTTTCCTTCATCAAGCGTCTCATATTAAAAAAAAAATAAAAAAAATCCAAAGTGAGTAAAATGTTGTTTAGTCTCTTTAATGAGCTCTTTTTCTTCAAGTGCAATATATTCTTCATAGACTCTGTTTCAAAGGGAAAACACTTTCACCAATTTCCATTTGTGGCCACTAAGCTGCTGCTCTGCTGTTTTTAATTAAGTCTATGAGAAATTAACTAATTCACTGTGTTCAACAACAGAGAGGAATAGGTGCTAGCTTCTTTATATCACTCGTACCTTATATATTATAAAAAGGGAGTTCACAATCTTACAATGTCTGAATAGGATGACCATGTGATCTGTCAAGTGTAACCCTTGCTCAACACCTTCAAGTTATTCATCATCACTTTCAATGACTTTTCTAAAATTTATATTGCAAGATTTCTTAGGCAGAAATCTTGATTCATGTCTTCTGTGGAGTCTCTATTGCCTTTTGGGTTGTTACTATAATATTTGAGTGATAAATTATTTATGTTGTTTTCTGTGTCCCTACATTCTGATTAATAAATCAGTTGTTAGACATACTTTAATCATCCTCACACTTTATTCTGATTGAAAACTCTTGGATTTTCTTCAGTAGTTTTTACCTGGCATCTTTACAGATATTTGAGCTAGGATTTTCCACAAACATTCAACACATGGCTACAGCAAGTAAATGTTTTGTGAGCTTCATCCAGAACACACTGGAGGAACATTGCACACACTGGAGGAGTATTGACTTAAGTACGATCGGTGATAGCACGTTCCAAAAGGAGCCACGGTGTATGCCTGTAAAACAGCAGGTTCCAAAGCCAAAAACAGCGTTCTATGGCAAATGTGAAAATTGCAGCTGACAGCTTGCCCTGTTGTAATTAGCAAGACACATTAGCTTTCTCATATAAAATATTAACACATTTATCAATTTTATGATCAATAAGCCATACATTTGTAGTACTTAGATGTTTCAAAAAAACATTTAATGAAATGATGAATTGTTGCTCTAAATGCAATGTGTGTATAACAACCTTAAATTCCGTACTTCTTTATTCCTGTATTGGTACATTTCTTTATTACAACAGCTGCAAAGCAGTAAGAATGTCAATAACAAATAATGTCTTTCCCAGTAAAACAGAAAAAGGGACTTTAAAATAAAACGAAAGGTTAATTTTAACTGAACCATCACAGTTATGCTAATAAATGAAATGCATTTGTTACTGTCTATTTTGCACATTTAAGGGACACATAGCTCTTTCAGTTGTCCTCTGCAAAAGAAATATATTTTGCCAATAAATGGTCATTCCTATTCTACTGCTATTGGAGCTGTCATGTAATGTTGATATCAACATGAGAAAACAAATATATGAGCCGCTTATCACCTCTTTCTCGGGGTGTCTTAACCACTCTGTCTTGACCGTAACAGATGTACTAATGAGACATGTAGGATAAACATGGCCTTGAATCCATTTGCTTTCCAACATTTTTAGCAAATCTTATCACTACCAGTGGAAGTGCTGATTCTTCAACATTAAGTCCACTAATGATAACAGAGTTATAGGAGTTAATCTGAACTCTAGTGTATTTTGGGGTTTCAAATACGTTCACCAATTCACTATTCATCAGTTGAGAAATTTATTCTGTGCAGAGATTCACGATAATTTTAACCAAGCTAAAAAGACCTTTAAATCTTGCATGTACTAGCAAGCCATATGCTTTGACAGGGTTAAAACATGCTTTTTGAATATGATTTTAGATCAATGAGGGAAAGTAAAAGTTATTGTCTTTTCTTGTAGGAAACTGTTAATACTTATTGAAAAAAGAGATGTGAAATCTTTTAAATTAAATTCTCTTTGTGGAATAAAGTTACCTCATCTGACAAGAGTAATGTCATCCTGCACCTTTAGGAGTTGCTGTTGTCCATGAACAAGTACCAAATCCTCATGTTTTTGCAATCTTTTTCTGATCAGCTGCTATTCTACCAGATGATAACACACCTCTCAATACTTTTTTGCTTCTCCAAAATATCCTTTTGCATGTCCCAGCTGGTTATCTTTAAAGGAGAGTGAATGCATAGTCTTTCATGCATCTACAAAAAAGATCTTTGAAAAGTACAGCTATACAGAGATGTTACTGACATAACACTTTGGTGTCTTTGCCAGACATCCAGTGCAACGACCCTCTTCTCTGTTCTACGCTTACCTTATTTGTTAGTTCCCTTTCAGCTTTTCCTTCCCATTTTCTTTTAAGTTCTTGTGCCATTGTAAAGAGCTGGTGCAGATCCTGCTGAGTCAGTTGGGAGTTTCTATGTGAACTTTGGGTGTTTTTCAATCTGGCCTTTTCTTTCCTTTTTTTTATTCTAATTCAGACTCAATTTATATTTCCTAATATATCAGATGCTGCATTGTCTTTTTAAGGATGTTTTTAGGAAAGCTGCATATCCTTAAAGACTTGAAAAGGCAGTACTACTAGCACATAAAAAAAAAAAGACAAAAATACCCCCAATAACAAAACCCTTCACACTTATTCCCCATGTTTTCAAAGAGAAACTGGATTCCTCTGCTTTTTATCTTTGAGGGATGGATGTGCAGTTGTCAAGAAAGAAGTGCACCTCAAAGTCCTTCCTAGATTTACTCTGTTGGGTTCTCTGGGTTCCCTAGTGGCAGTCATTGATTGATAGCCTAATAGAGCAATACTTTCACCAAATCTGATCTGGCTCAGTTATTTTGTCCAAGGCCTTTTGACAACTATTTACATGACTGGAATAGATGGACAAGAAGTCATATTTATGCTTATTTACCTAGACACAATATGTGGATAACAGCAGTCTAAAATTAATTCAAAACTGAAAATTCTATACATATCATAAAATTTGAAATAAAAATATTTAGGAAAATCAGTTCCTTTCCATCTCTGGGGTTTTTTTTTTTTTTTTTTTTTTTTTTTTTTTTTTTTTTTTTTTTTTTTTTTTTTTTTTTTTCCTGTGTGTGTAAGTATGTGGAAACCATTTTTTCAGAACAATATGATGGAATCTGTATTTTCTTACTTAAACTACTTAGTAGCTGCTTAAACCGTTATTCAGAAGCATTAATATTATATAAAGGAGACTGCAAAGAGAACAAGCATCTGTTTAAATTCTAAAACAATTCTCACTTAAGTATAGTGTAAATGTTTCTAATATTTCACTGACAATGGCAAATGGTTCAATGCCATGTTCTGTGCAAAACTTCAGGTTCTATGAGTCATCTGATAACTCATTCATTTGTTTCAGATGACAGCATCAACACACAGTTCCATTAATCTCCGCTGCAGTCAGGTTCTTCCTTCAGCTTTTTTGAAGCTGATGAACTGTTTAAGAAGGCAATTTTAGGAATATGTTCCTCTGTTATGATTTGGGGAGCATCTGTGTTGTGCAGTCTTTCAGGGTTCTCCCTAGGAGAGCATCTGGCTCAGAGTTACCACTACAGGAAAAGCCTGTTTTTTTGGTTTGGGTTTGGGTTTTTTTATTATTTCTAATTTCTAATAGCCTGTTCTGTTGGTGAAAATTCACCTCAGTGGACCTGTCTGGCATAGAGGTACATGTGATGCTTTAAAAAAAAACAAAGTAAAATACCACCTTGAGGTAATTCATTAATCTTGACAAGTTAGGACTTCTTCATGAATTTGTCAGACTATCATACTGCTTCATGGCCTTGCCATGTCAGAAATTGTTAACAGACTACACGTGTATTAAAACTCACACACATACATCAACCTGAGAAAAACTTCTAAGTAGCAAGAGGAACAGTCTGTGCTTTAAAAGGAGAAGACAACAGGGGACAGATTCAGCTTTTATTGCTGTATGTAAGAAGGAAAAAACACTTGGTATTAATTACCAAAATTACTACAGCTCAGATGAAAGTTAGCTTAAGTAGATTCATATAATTCTGTGCATTTTTAAACTTTATCGGTCATTTACCCTCCAGGAAGCAACCAAACATATAACCGCATGCAGTATACCAATATAATATGCCTAAAAATGTAAAATCAGCTTATAATGGGCAAATACGTAAATTACACATATGCAGTGTTTCCAAATTGTGCGATTACTCACTAAATTACCGCTTTTGTATCTGCTGTCTCACACATAACTGGGGTAAATTCACTAAAACTACACTTCTTACGGATTTCACTCATACTTTAAATGGACAGAAGCAGAGAGGGAAGTTTAAAGTCCTGCCACCTTCACGGCACTAACATTTACAGAGATACCTGAGGAACAAGACCAGAGACCAGATCCAGCTAAAAACAGTAAATTTTTTTTTTTTTTTTTTTTTTTACAGGGTCCGTTCTTCCTTCTGGGTCACAGTGCAAATAGGGGTAGTAAAGAAAAACTAGAAAAGGAAGCAGAAGCAGTTAGAAAATTGAGATTGCTTCCTTTGGATGCCAGTATCCACTACTCATGCAGTAAAACAACCATGGAAATATTTCCCAAGTTTCTTTATTGTTTTGTATAACTATCCACTGAGTTCTGCTGATTTGCATCTTGGTAATGGTGAGATGCAACAAGGCCCTAAATGAAACGCTGCTGTGATAAGGTAGAACATATACTTGTTTGCACAATTTAATAATATGTAAAAGCACATGTAGGACTGAAAAATATTACTTGTGATATCTGTCTGATTTTTCTACAGGAGACTGTGAATTTCTGAAAGTCTTCTGGATCAAACATTCCTTCATTCCCAGTTACATGGTAATGGATCCGAGCAGCAATTCACAACAATGAGGCTTTTCTCCTTCCTCTAATTTTATTACTCCAGGACTAAGCAAACTTGTTGCTACATGGACATTTTGGTTGAAACAATCTGCTTTCTAAGCAGAAGCTGGACAAACATTAGGCATCTTCAGGTTAACAATGTAAAGTACATTAGGTTTCCTCTACAATCTTCTATAAATTCCTCTATAATTTCACTACCACGATTCTACTATTGTATTAAAAAAACCACAAACAAATAACAAAAAACCTTCTCAAACAAAGTGTTCTTATGTGAGCTGAGCTGTCCAAGGTTTCATGTGAAAAGTTGTTTCTCCTGCAACAACAAACTTAGCCAACACAGAGTGGACATTAATGAAAAGACATTTTCTCCCGATTTGTTTTTTATCGAGCAAAAAATAGAAACTTTCCTAATGTTCCTCTGAAGAAGATTTATAATTAGGACATGACAGTGTCTTTATCATCCTTTAAAATCTTACTGTGAATAGGTCTTACTTAAAAATTATTTTAAAATACGGGCCTGGATGAACTTCAAAAGTCCTTGAAATGAGGGAGGAAGGGGTTTTTTGTTTGTTGTATTTTATTGGTTTTGTTGTTGGTGGTTGTTGGTTTGGGTTTTTTTTAAAATACGCTTTTTAGCTTTATATTTATAGCATACTCATCAAAACCTGAAATTGTTTATATCCAGATTTTTCAGACTGAATTTAAACTTTTCACTGTTACTCTCAAGTCGTGCCAGGGGAGGTTTAGGCTAGATATTACAAAAAATTTCTTTACGGAAAGGGTTGTGAAGCACTGGTTCAGGCTACCGAAGAAAGTGGGGGAGTCACCACCCCTGGAGGTATTTAAAAGGTGTATAGATGTGACACTGAGGGACATTGTTTGGTGGTGACTTGGCAGTACTGGATTAACTTGATGATCTTAAATATCTCTTCCAGCCAAAATGATCCTGTGATTCTGTTTACGTTTATGTCTAAGCCACAAAACCTGTGGTTTCTCTTCTGTGATGATCCAGATTTAGTTTAATCCCTGTGAGAGAGCTATGTTGATTCTCATTTGTAAAATGTAGTTGTCACATTAATGTAAAAGGGCTGTACCCCACGGAAATTTTTAGATAACTTTAAGAAAATTTAAAAGAATTATGAGGTAGAAGTACACAGCTTGAGAAAACACATCTAAAACTGAGTTAGAAACAGATATTTTATTGCTCTAGAATATATCTAGTTTTAAAGCTGTGCCTGATTTACATCTTTTTTCCTCTCATATCAGCCCCCATCACAGAATAATACTGGATAACAACTGAGATGAATCATTTGCCTTCAGAAAACATCGTCCTTGTTTATAGGGCCACATCTTTTCGTTTCATGCAATTAGACTCTTTAAGATACACATTTACAAAATGAGGAGGAGAATAAGGAGGTAAGCAGAAGTACCAAAATCATTGCCTAGGATGTTTGTGGCCATGATGTTTAATCAGAACCAGAAGAAGCTCATAGCCATTTGGGAAGAGGATAGAATTGTCTGTGGAAAGATTTTCTTCCTTCTTTGAAAAATAGGAAGCCTCAGTTTTAGTTCCTAGTTTTAACTGTGTTATATCATAAGAAATGTCCCATGGAGCTCATGTCTTCTGCTTCTTAATTGCATCTAAAGGACTAGAGTGAGTAAGACTCATCAAAGCAGGTCTCATCAAATAAAAGAACCTATTTTTTGCTCATTGAAATAATGAATAAAAGAACTTCTTTCAATCAAGTGGTTTTGGAACACTATATATATATTGCCATTGAGCTTACCGATGTACAGGGCATTATTATATTGGTACCACTCTTATACCTAAAAATCAGTAAAGTGGAGCGTAGAAATTATGCTGGATAAAACATATTGCTAGCAGAATAATTGAATAATTACATACTCCCCTATGTTTTCTTCTTTGAGTCTTAAAATTAGTAGCGTACAATCTACTGAACATAATGAATCCTAATGGAAAAAATGATTCATTTTCCTTTGTCCTTTTCTTTCTTTAGTTAAAAAAAAAAAGATTGGAAACAGAAAACAATTAGCAGCCTCAGACACGCATCTTTGTTTCAGATTTAGACCTCTGTTTCTATTACTTAAGGGCCCAGTTTTATTAAGGCAAAACACCCACAGAGATCAATGACAGCCAGTCAGTTCATTGTTTGCTGTGCTCTAGCGGACTGGGCCGTGATCTGGCAATTGGATCAGCAGTGCCCACATGGCCTCAATAGCAGGATCAAAGCTCAGGCATTTTATCCCTGTTTTGTGTGAGTTTACACAGCACCAGGGAAAAGAAGGAAGTTGCTTCAGAAGAAAGAGAAAAAAAAGGTTAGATTCTAGGGCAGGCTGAGTGCTGTAAATTATGTTTAACTCCGCTTGAAGTGACCTACATTTCAGACATGTATCCCAGTTATTATGGCATAGGAGAGTGAAGTCAATGAATCACATGTTCCCTAAACAAAAATCTAATCAATGCAAAAAAGAAATTTCATTTGCTGTTACACACACACACAAACCTTAAAAAGAGTAACTGGGATCAGTACTGTTTAATATCTTCATCAATGACATGGATTGTGGGATTGAGTGCACCCTCAGCAAGTTTACAGATGACACCAAGCTGAGTGGTGCAGTTGACAAGTCTGAGGGATGAGATGCCATCCAGAGGAACCCTGGACAAGCTGGAGAATGGGCCTGTAAGAACATCATGAAATTCAACAAGGTCAACTGCAAGGACCTGCACCTGGGTCAAGGCAGTCCCTGGTGTCAATACAGGTTGGGGATGATGTGATTGGAAGGAATCCTGCTGAGAAGGACTTGTGGGTACTGGTGGGTGAAAATCTGGGCATGAGCCCCCAGAGTGCTCTCACAGCCCAGAAAACCAACCATATCCTGAGCTGCATTAAGAGAAATGCAGCCAGTGGGATGAGGGAGGTGATTCTGCCTCTCTTCTCCACCCTTGTGAGATCTCACATGGAGTACTGTGTCTGACTCTGGAGTCCTCAGCACAAGAAAGACATGGACCTGTTGGAGATGGTTCAGAGGAAAGCCACAAAAATGATCAGAAGGCTGGAATACCTCTTCTCTAAAGAAAGACTGAGAGAATTTGTGTTATTCAACCTGGAGAAGACTCCAAGGAGACTTTATTGTGGCCTTCCGGGACTTAAAGGGCACCTCTGAGAAAGAAGTGGACAGTCTTTTTAGCAGGACCTGTATCAATAGGACAAGTGGTAACAGTTTTAAATTAAAAGAGGATAGATTTAGACTAGATATAAGGAATAATTTTTTAGAATGAGGGTGGTGAAACACTGGCACAGGTTGCCCAGAGAGGTTGTGTATGCCCCATCTCTGGAAACGTTCCAGGTCAGGTTGGACCGAGCTCTGGGCAACCTGATCTCACTGCAGGAGAGTTGGACTACGTGATTTTTAAAGGTCCAATCAAACCCATTCTATGATTCTGTGATTTGGAACAACTTGACACATAACAGTTTTAATATGAGCAGCTGGAAGAGACAATCCTTGACTGCTGCTGAAGAAGGTAGCTTGACTTGGAGAGCAGCTAATCAAGGTTTATTTACCTCAGCAGTAGTGAAATAATGCTGTGGTGTTTAATGGAAAATCCTAACAGACGGTGAAATTTGGTTGGCTTTATACACTTTTATGTTCTTGTATACTATTGAATCAGACCTTAATGAAAACAGATAAATAGTACTCAATGTTCTTTTAATGTGCTATACAATACAGAATTGAAATAGTGTAGGCAAAACAGAGAAATATAATCTTACACAGTCAGCAAATAAGATAAAATGTTTATTATTGCCAAAATAACAATTGTAGTTTATCAAATATTTGACGTATTTATCCCTCCTACTTTTACTCAAATTCACGTATATCAGATATAAAGTTGATAAAATTCCCCCAAACTTTCCATGCGGAGAAGAATGTGTCCCAAGAAATATTCTGGCTTATTTAAGGTCTGCTATGACATTTCCATATTCTGTAGAGGAGACTTAGAACAAGTGAGTAGATTTCTAATTTATGTAATTGCTATATCTAAACAGGCTGATATTTGACTGACATCAATCAGGATGGAGACTTTTACATTAAAAATGTCATGGAGTGATATATGTTTCTTTAGTCAATATAGGATAAAAGTATTGAAAAGTGGTGAGTGATTAGAACAGAACAAAGACATTTTTCAATTACAATAAAAAGAAATAATCTTGAGAAAAAACAGCACATTTTATTTCAACATTTTAAAATAGAAATGATGTTTACATAAAACAAAAACCTCATTTTTTCAATCAAACAATATTATATTCATGGGGAGTTAATTTTTCAATTTTTCAATATTTTTTCAACCTCAATTTTTTCCCCAAACATACTTGAGAAGCTAAGAATTTAATTTTAATGATTTTTTTGTGTACCCAACCTCAGGAATGAAACATACTTCCTTATTATTATTGTTAAAGTTTTTATGGTGTTAGAATAAGGAATAGTAACTTATATTGGACCATATGGTAGATTTAGAATAATTGAAAGAGCTATCTTTTCTTTTCTCCTACTATATGATTTGTTCTAAGAATGAATATTACTTTTCCTTGCAAACTGTGGTGTTTTTTATTAATCCAAGTATATTAGCCTATGTGAAAGAAACCTCTAGGTGCACACATTTCAACAATTTACTTAAAGAGGTACTCAAAAAAAAAAAAAGAAAGAAAGAGAGAAAACTGGGCTGTCATCAGCACCTTTTCAGGCATCATGGTCTTTGAACTACTTACAGGAAAGCTCACAAACCTTCCAAATTACCGACATAGAATGTAGTTGTCTGAAATAGCAAAAGGGTAGTAGTTTATTTTCTCTCAAACGCCAGTTAGAGCCTGCCAAGTGAAATTATAGATCTTTTGCATCTTGGATCTCTCTCTCATATTGTCCTTGAGATTTGCACTTTGTAATTGGATTTAGGATGTCGCCAATCAACACCACAATTTTCTCTTTGGCTTTGTTTAGCAGAGAAACAGGGTTTTTTTCATTACTCTTCTCCCTGCATCATAGAAAAATCTCTTGCTTGTTGGCTACTCTAGAATGCTCCCTCTCTTTTCCATTTTCAGTTTGAATACAAATATCACAAGTATACTCTCTCTGACAGCCATCAAGCTACTTGATATGTGGATCAAGACCCATAGGACATCAACAGTCCCCAAGAACTCTGTAAAGAGAAATTGAGTTTAAAACAGCTGAGATGAAATGCTGACTTTGTTGTAGTTAGTGGATATTTGGTATTTACATCAATAAGTCCAAGGTTTTATTCCAGTATATGTTGCAAGTTATTTAAAAATTGCTTTCACTTATTCTAAGTGTGTTTCAAGACCGTTTTTTCATTAAGGTAAAGACAAGTGCTCAAATAGACAGGAAGATGTCATCCATTCTTCTAAACACATATATTTGAGCTGTGTAGGAAACTATCTGAGTAGGAGTCTGTTAAAAGTACTTCCCCCCCACCCTCCCAAGCATTGCCATTGCTTAGGCTTAGTCTCGCTTAAAAGTACATGATCCATACTTTTGGAAAATATTCCCGGTTGTTAACACAAAAGGGATATTTAAGTGATTAATTGATGTGTTGGATTGTACAGATTACAAAAATTCATCATATGACCAGAGCATGTCAAGAGGATATGCAGTCATCATTCCAAACAGTAAGTGATTTAGGAAGATGCGGTAGTTACCTTAAGTAATATATATAATCTTAGCTCAATGCCCAGTGTTTAATTAGATTTTTCTGAAACAGCCAAGTAAATCTGTAAAAGAGTAATCTGTAGACATTAGTTAGGTGAATTTGCATGGCTAACAATGCTAAGATGTGAGGAGAGACTGACTCTTCACTGCCTTTCTGTACCTTAGAGAATCATTTATTTTGACAAAATTAGGTGTAAAATGATATCAGACACCATCTGCTTACATAGAGTTTGTATTATTGACCAAAACCCTCTTGTTACTGTCAGTGAATTCTTGATCAGATTTTTACATTACTATTGGTATCTTATATACTCTTTGCCAAAATTTAAATTATTGCATATTATAGTAGAGAATTGGGTTGAATAAGGCAAAAATCCTTATCTGAGCAATCAAAATTTCATTCATAAACAGTAGTGCTAGAGAAAAAGAAAGGCTGAATTACATCCTCAGAATGAAAATTTACCCAAAATCAACCTCTGATTAAAAAAAAAGCTAAATTTTAGTGTTCAGTATTTTATCTTTCTAAGACATGCTAATGGGAATATCCAAAGAACTGTTTTCAGACCTTTGTTTTCTTAAAATATATACTTGGTTTTGAGATCTGCAAAATAACTTTCAATTTACATCTGAGATTAATTTACCCAGCATTTTTTTCCCCCAAAACTGACAGCAATTAGCTGTGGCAAATCTGTGTGGGATTCCTTTCATCAAACTGAAGTTCTTCAAATATTAATTCTTTGCTGACTTTGAGGTGTCTGGGGAGAAATGTAGCCCCAAAGGTTGATTCACCTGTATTAGAATTCTTTCACAGCAAAGGATTAATTACACTTTTTAAGGTATTCCTTTCCCTTCATTGGCTGTAGAAGAAGCCTAGTTGAGTAGCTTAGACCACATACAGATTGGGATGTATTCAATACAGACTAGATTTAGACAGCTGATATTGGATAACATTATTTCCCCCCTGCTTGTACACGGACTCTTTTAAAGTGTGGCATGCTCAGGAGCTCTCACTGAAACATTAGTTTACTATATTTTTGATTATCTAGCTCTAGATTTAGGAGCCTACGGCCAGGGCATGGCTTTCAAACAGTCATGCCTGATGTACATATTGTGGTTGCTTTCCCTCCTTCTGACTCATAGCAATTTCTTGCTTCTTTTCAGTCACACATTAGCATCTCCTCACTTCTGCCAGTAGAAGAGATCATGTGTGTGCTCTTCCTAATCCCTTGCAGGCAGGCAGGCAGATTGCACAGAGGACAAAGGTGCTTTGAATGCCCCTGCCTGATTTTATCTAGTACGGACTTGAAAGACCCACACAGTTCTTCCATCCTGCAAAGCAGCTGTGAGAGACAGACTGGAGGAGAATACATCTGCAGAAAGTGCAGCTACATCCACAAAAGGACATACTACCTATGAGGATTTTTAAGATCTTTATTATTTTTCTTTTTCTTAAAGGGAGAATACAAACATTTTAAAATTAAGTTTAAAGACATTTACAGTAACAATTTAAGATACCCTATTTGACATTTTTAAGTACTCTGATTTCACAGTTATTAAAGAAAATAAGATGGTTGTAAATAAATACCTTAATTATTTTTATGATCAGTTGGAGCAAAAATCGGGGGGAAGTGTCTTTTGCCCTCTAAGGATAATGACATTGCACTTTTTAAGTGGTCCTTTGTCCTTAATCAATATTCTACTGGGGAAAAAAAACCTCCTAAAGCATTGGAAAGGAGATGGTGCACTTTCTCATTATGAATGGTTATAACAATTGTATTCAGAGGTAGCGTTTGAATTAGTCATATAGAAATTACTGCAGCCACTTGCACACACTGAAGCCTTTTCTTACATATTTTGACTTAGTTTAAAATTAGAGTTTCAATTGTGTCACAACCAGGTACTAGAACATTTTGTTCTGTCTTTTATGAATGCATGCAGTTATGAACACGTATTCAGTAAAGCATTACTGTGGAAGAAGAAATTTATTTCACAACTACTGCATTTGTTATGAAAAATGTATATGAAAGGTCATAATCTTATGCATAATCTGTCTTTGAAGAAACAGTAAGGGTAGTTTTCAACAGAGTAGTGATGTTATAATGTTTAGAGCTTTTAATATATTAAACATGGCTCTTCACTTTCTGAAGAGTTTTTCATGCTAGTAAGGGGATTCATAAGCAAATCTATTTGGAAAAGTTGGTTATAAATATCACAGTGAGCTTTCAACTTAAGCTGTCTTGCATAATATTAAGCATGAATATTAATAGCACTACACCACAAGGATATCATGACAAAGAAATAAATCAGCAGACTTCCTTTTTGGCAGCTGTATTCCCATTTCTAAATTCTATAAAATAATTCTATGAATTATTTTGTTAGAAGTACATAGCACATTTTAATTTTATTTTATTTTAATCCATTTTTTCAATTTTGCTAAAAATTACACTATTGGAACAGAAGGTATTTATGTTTTCATAAGTGAATTTAAATATTTAGAAAAATAAGTGACAGCAGCCAGAGTCTATTTTTAGGCTCCTGACTCCATTAGTTTTGAATGTGTTTGTTATTTAATTTCTATTCCCTTACTGACAGTTCTAAAAATTCTCAAAAAACCCCTTAGAAATTCTCCAAATGGATCTCTCCCAAAATATTAAAGAATACTTGAGACTGGTGATTAGGAAAATTACTATAATCTGACAGTGATAACACAGGGCAAGATGCTGAAACTGAAAGAGTTTCTTTTGCTCCCAGTCTGTCTGTGCAACTTTTCCTCTGAAAAGAGGTATACGGTTTTCTCACATTCACTTTAACGCTGATTTCTCCTGACTCCTGTCATGCACATTTTCATGTAGAAGACCTAAGTACCTGTGCCCACCATCTTCAGTTACTGAGCGGAGCTACGTTACCAGGAGGGAATATTCTTTTATGCTATGCTGTGCCTAGCGTAAACAATTATTTTAAACAAAATATCTGTTCGTTTCACATTTTATGTCTGTTTTTGCAAAACCATGAGGTTGACAATCACATGAGAACCGGTTAGGAAACAGGAGAACACCTACACAGCTAAAGGAATCTGCCTAAGACTGCAACAACAACAACAAAATCCATTTCAAATGAAACTTTAAAATGTTATTGCAATATATTGGGATTGCATTTTTCATCCAAGTGTCATTGGTGGAATTTAGATTGCATTCCTGGATTCACTTTGAGTATAATCATGATTCTCAATACAAACTGCAAGAGTTGTCTTGTACCATTCCTATTTTACTTGGCCCAGGATAATTATTGATTGCACTGTGCTGTTAGCCCTCTCTATTGAAGATTTCATATGCAAGAGGAAGTTAAAATCAAAGACAGTACCAAAATACGACAGTTTTAGATAACTTTTAAAAATAAAGGTGATATTTAGTAAGGTACAGTTTATCTCTTGAATGAGGAACAACACGGGAGCCTTGAACCTTGATTTTCAGTGTATTTTTCCGCCTTACACTTCTGGAGAGCGCCAAGTACTTTCAGTGAGATGCGGACGTGTGTTCTTTTCATCTGCATCTGTAGCTTCAATATTTTCTAAAAGTAAGGCATGAGCTGTTAAATAGTTTCCTTCATAAAAAAATATACTTCTTATATTCCTTTCAGTATCTGCCACAACATTAATGAAGAATACAAAATATCCAAAAAGATTGGTGAAACTCATACTACTTAATAGTTGACACCAACATTGTAAAATTTTACATGTATAGTCACCCTAGGTTTTCCTTTGATCTAATACAGAAAAATTAGTAGTTTTAGGGCGTGAATCACTGATCTGTTTTAGATATCAACTTTAGGATAATATGAAACGTACCATAAAAGTGCTCAGGGTTTTATGTTTTGTTTTGTTTTTCTCCCACCTCCGCCACTCCCCACCCCGACTGTAAAATAGAATACCTTTCTGGTTCAGATCCTGTTTAATAGTGATTATAATTTAGTCAGATGACCCACATTCATTTTGTTTTGAGTGATGTGAGGTTATGAAGGAAAAGTACTGTTTACAACAATGCCAAAAGGAATACCAGATATAAAATACATCAGTCAGCAGTGCTGTCCTGTTACAAACTCCAGTCTGTTGCTACTACATCTCCTACTACACTCTGATATTATTACAGTTTTCACTGAAAAGATGTAAATTAAAAAAAAATCAAGGCTTTTTCCATAAGGCTATTGATTTAATGGAATCTTATAATTAGTACCACAATAGCTTCCAGACTTATTTCAGACCGCTTCATAGCAAGTCACTTGTTGGACCTACAGCTACCAAGGCTACAAGGGCTTCTGTGCTTTTCAGGCTGCAGGTGACATGCCTGGGATCACAGACTGGAAGAACATTCTTCAGAATGGTTGGAGATCTTCACCTTTTTTTTCAATGCTTCGTTATTTGGAGTAAAATCCCTTTCATGGGAGATTTGAAAGTTCAGTTCGTCAGATTTTCCCAAACTTCTCAAAATTTCCAAACAACACTTTAGTCACAAATTAGATTCGGAGAATTCATTAGCTTGTGGAATGCAGTTACTGGATAATCTACCAACAACTTTAAAATTTCCTAGGAATTTATACTGGGTTTTCTTTCAAGAAACTGTAAAATTGAATAAGATTTCTAGGATGCAGGTATATTTCTAATTGAAAATTCATCAATTTTAAAATGAAATTTTAGAAGAGCACTTATTCTCCAAAGTACAATTCATGTTCCTGGATTCAATTTGGAAATTTCAATGACTTTATGTAGAATCTGCTGCGTGAAGTAGGTACGTTGTGGTACTATTGTGAAATCGCTAAACTGTAAACTCAGCGCTGAAATTCCAAAGTTGATTACTGTTCTGCAATTTAATTCAATAAAGTGAAAGGTTTTGGAATTTTTTTGTAAAATCAAATTTTCCTGGGCTACCAGTAAACTCTTTCATAAAATCATACATTGCTATTTTGCCTTGTCAGCTGCACTGCTTCTCCTCCAACCTTCACAGTTTATCTTTCACTGTCAAGGGCCTCATGGATTAGTTTTACTGGCCATTTACTTCTTTCTTTCCAGTTTTCAGAAATATTTCAGGTAGTTTATTCACAGCTTCCAATGTTTTGATAATGGTTAAAGTTCTTGTTCTCCCAGGCCTTTGGATAGATATACTGTAATCCAATTGTGCTAAAACTGAGGTATTAATCCATGTTCATGATCAGTGTATCCTCCATTAGGAACTCCTCTTTGTTGTTTAAATTAGATTTGGAAGGTCATAGTAATTTCTAGTTTTTCTAAAAGACAGAAATAATTTATTTTCAGTAACATTCATTCAATTACAGTGTCTGCCTTTTCTAAAAAAGAAAAAGCTCATACTATACACAAATATCTTAGATACTACAGTGTTCCTTATACATAAACAGGGTCTAGTTCTCACCTAACTGCAACTAAATGCTGGCCTTTTAAAAGCACTCATAACCTCAGTTTATTAGTTCAGAAGAAAAATAGACGATATGGAAAATGTGATGTAAGCATTCAGAGCTTGATCTAGGGTTAATGAAAGAAATGGCAAAGTTCCTATTGAATTTAATGGTCCGTGATCAGAGACTCAGGAAGAATGTTGGTTGCAGGAGGTATTTTATTAACTGTGTAGGACTTTGACACAGACTGACAGGCTAGGACTTCTGTAAATGTATTTTATTCCAGGCACTGCCCTTTGAATGTTGCATATTCTTGTTACTGCAGTCCTTCCTAAGTTCCTCACTGTCATTTTTATAGTATGGCAACTATTCATGTAGCAAACTCATATAGAAAAGCAGAGTGTAGAAAAGCAATGGGAAAGCAGTGACATTTTCTCAGACACTACTGAGGTCAAAGATCAATGTCTCTTCCTTTTCATGTGACTTTGATAGCACATTCAACATCTGTTATGAATTCTGTATCATCTGTGCTACAGGAAGCAGAACATAAAACTATGCACATTTTAGAGCCTTGCACTTCTTTAATTGTTAACTGAAAATGCTTTGCAGTGCTCATGGCTTCACAGTAGTACTGCTTGTAATTGGTAGTAAACTACAGTCAGAGGGAAAGTCTTCCCACTGGCATGCACACATGCTGTTATTCAGAAGCAACGACAAGAGTGGTTTCTGTCCAATTAACACTGAAATGTATACCTCTTTAAGCTGCAAAGTTTGGATCTAATTGGATGGGAAGGAGCTTCTACTCCTATGGCTACGGTGATGCAAAGCAACAGCTAAATTCCAGCCTAGCTGCAGGAAGAGCTTATCAACCCACTGTCTGAAGCTGATGAATTTTTCAATTCCATTCAGCTAGTCTGCTAATAATAGACGCAAGAGATTTAAACTTACTTATTTATTTGATCTTGCCTGCTTTAACTGGATAATTGTTGATTGTTAACTTTATTTGGCTTTTTCAATTAGCTTAATTTTTAGAAAATGTTCAGACACTAGGCTGGATTTTGTCCATTACTGTTCTATAAAATAAGGGTTATTCCACAGGAATCAATATTGCTTACTGCATGGTATTTTAAGGGTTGGAACCTGCTCCCGTGAACTTTTATAGGAATTGGTTTAGGCTTGTAATTACAGACTAAAAAATATACAAAGAGGAGAAGATTCACCTGAAAAAATGGGGGGCGGGGATTGTGTTTAAGCTTTATATTACAGTGGAGGCACATTTGACAATTCTCACCATTAATGAATTAGACACACTAAAAAAGAAAGAGAAGGAACCAGCTAGAACTCCAACAATTTCGCCAGATAAAAGGGAGCAAAAAAATGAAAAAGGCAAAAAGAGAAAGAGAGGTGGGAGGG
>NW_010403007.1:9002-19028 GCF_000710305.1 Buceros rhinoceros silvestris | reverse complement strand
AAAGAGAGAGAGATATTCTTAATCCTTGGCTTCTTAAAATAAGACCTTTGTACTTGGCTGGGCGGGGAATAATTTTTGTTGGTAATGGTTTTTTTCTGTCTGTGAAATGGGTTAAGAACCTCTCTTCCTGGCAACTTCTTTTGGGGGGGTTAACTAGTTTAAAGCAACATCCTCATTTATTCTGACTGTCTGAATTTTCCTGTTGCAGATAGGAGAATCAGAAAGAAAGGGATTTAACATCACAACTGCAAGTGGATGATCAATCACAGGCACATAGTGCAAACAGAAGTAATGTTTAAAAGCCTTAGCAATGATCTGGTGGTATTGTAGATCTATTTTTCTTTCAGAATATGAATGTTCAATGCATCACTACTGAGTAGCTTTACTTTCTTAGCCAATGTGAAAATTATTTCAGTGCATTAATTCTGATAAACATTAATTTGTAGATTCCCATTTTATCTTCAAAAGAATAGAACAAACATCTTTCATTACTTTCCTCACCACCCTCTCCCAAACCTTGAACTGTGTATTGATGTCCTTGACAACACAAGAATAAAATTCTGCATTAATCTGAGAAGATGATCCAGAATAATTAAAAGAAAGCTGCATCCTTTCATTTCCACACAGCCTTTGGAAAACACATGCGAGAATTTCTAACCATACATAGAAGACTGTGAATTGCACATGATAAATAACTGTGTAATCTCTTCCAACTCCTCCAACGGAAGGGTTGAAAGGAGCAAAAAATCCAATCTTTTGGTCCAAATGTTGACGGAAGCAGGGAGGGATGGTGTAACATCTTATCTATACCCTTAGACCCGTGAAAGGCACTGCATGCAAACTTCCTGCAAACGGAGGTCTTTAGGTTTCGAGAGAGTGCAACTATTCAGTGAGAAGGCATTGCTAGAATGGAGAAAAGCTCCTTTTCACTGAAAGCCACATGCATTTTCTTTACGTAGTTACTGTAGACACTGGCAGAAGTGCTTTGCATAATTCCCACTCACACCTGTAAATTCCCCAAGACATCGTTGGAACCTTAGGGAATTGCCAAATGGGGACAACACACGGGCATGATCTGGGCCTATGTGTGGATGAGATGCTTTTCCAAGCATACCTCAAGGTCGATGAATCCAAGGGAAAAACATCCCACAGAAGTCCCTGTGGGTTTGCAGGGCTGCAATGCCTGCTGGCTCTGTGGGTGTCCGAACCCAACCCCCCCACATTCCTCAGCACATGATGCAGTGGAAACTGTGGCTTGAGTCTGCAGATCATTCTGCCTGATTTTTGGCCATCCCATGTCTTTTTTCCATGGGAGGATGTTAGCTGAGCCAAAGTGTTTAACTGAATCTGGCAATTCTCAGTTGTTTGCTGGCAGCCACCAATTTGGTGAATCAACATAATTTGTGACACTCTCAGTGTGGGATCCTAAATGGAGACGTTTTTATTTTAAAATGAATTAGCTCAGCTCCTGTGAAGAAAAAAAAAAAAAAAAGGAAGAAAAAAAATGTTTTCCAGGGCTAATTATTTCTTGTGCTTGAAACAAGGACAAATGTGGGATGAAGTGGAAAACACTGCTCCTAAAGAAGACAAACCAAGACTGCCCATGTCCGTTAAAAATTCTAGGAAAGAGAGACAAACTCCAAAATATGAACTTTAACCTTAGCAATGTGTTAAGCTGTCACTAGGCAATAGCTGTCAATAGACAATACACAACTACCTAGAGAAGGAGCAATTTCTTCCTGCTTTTCCTGCAACTTCCTGTCTTTGAGAAAAGAAATACTACTTTTTCTTTGTTTTGCCCTCCCTTCGTCAGCAGTTTACTAAAGTGATTGATTTTTTACATACTCGCACATGACAGCAGCTACTCTAGCTGGCAAACTAGACATGGAGCTGGAACTACTCTTATTTTGGATGTCTTCTTATTTAATGGCTTCTCCTTGCAAGCCTGCTTTTTGTCCCTCCTGTTCTCATGGAACAAGAGTCATGGTTTGAGCCCTTGCTCAGTAAAAAGTGCCACCATCACAACTTAATAATCAAACGCTGCCCTTGAAAAGAGTGCAATGCTCAGGAAAGGCAATCTGTGAAATAAAATCGCTAAATAATTTTGGTGGTATGATAGCCTCCCCACACTCATGGACTGCTCAATACAGGATGGTACTGCCCTCTCTGAGTCACACAATAATAGACTGGAAAGGTCAAATGTAGATTGTGGCAGGCAGCATACCAGAGTGTTAAGGCCCTCGCTTAACACTTCCGGCTCTTGCCTTCCCTATTCCTTAGGGACAATAATGACAGTCACCTGTGCAGTGGATCAGAGCACTGAGGAGCCTTTTCAGCACACCTGGCTCCTATTGCCCCCTCCTCATCATCTTGGATGATCAGTCGACCTTCTTATGACCTGGTACACTTGCACTTGGTCATGACCTAAAGGGGGAATGACAGAACCTCAAGATCCAGCAAGTTCTGGACATGCACAGACTGAAACATAGCATCACTCAAGTTAGGCTGAAACTGAAAAGTACCTGACCAAAGTCAGTTGTCTTAGACCTTATAAATAACAATCCAAAACGAGAACCTTTGAGCTCTCCTGGACCGTAGTAGGTTTCATCCAACGTCTCCCCTGAGATGGGATGCCTCTCAGAATTTTCTGCTGGCAAGGTCAACACAAGGCCTGGGCAAGAAACGCCTCCTTGAGACTCAACCATTGCCTGTTGAGGAATGCTGATGCATTGTAAGTATTTACTCTAAACTCGAAGAGGGAAATTTTGACTATAAGCTAATCTCTTTCTGCCATCTCTCTACCTATTTAGGGATTTGGCTTTGTCTATTTGAGAGTGGGCTTTGGATCCAAGTATTTCTCTTTGTTTGTAAGTATGTGTGTATGTTTTGTGTTTATACATGTGTATTTTGATTTATGGTACCTTATAGTAAGTTAGCGTGAACCTTGTCACTCAAACCTGTCAATCAAGACTGATTTACTTTGCTAAATCACTTGCTAGGCCTTAAATTGATTAATCATTAAGTGTTGCTAAAATGCAACCCTTTTGATTTGCCTTATACTAGCAATGAAATTTGAATTGTCAAATCGAACTGTGTTAAATATATTCATCTGCGACAGTAATTTATTGTTCAGTCTCTACAAAACTGCTGTTCTGGCAGCATCCTCCTGCTGGCAGTGGCCAAAGCATTTCCAGAATGGTGAGGGTTGTATTTCCACCTCTCTCCTCCCTTGCCATAGCTCTGGGCAGATTTCTCAGAAATTTACAGAATTGTCCTCAATCACATCAACGGATTTTGAGTCCAGAATTTTCTTTTACTCTATGAAATAAATTTCACTGTGTTAAAAAGTATTAGGTGTTCATATTTCAAAAGAAATGAAAATAGCTTGGGGTCTGGGATTTCATTTTTTTGCTTGCCATTTAGGCATGAGAATGACATAAAAAATACTGCCTAGTGTCTGAAATAAGTAGATTCAGGACAGCAGGAGAATGAAGCAAAGGGAAATGAGTCTGTTTAGCTATGTGTTTTCCTGCTAAAAATCATTACAGTTGAATGCCTCATATGACAGTAGTGTACTACACCAAAAACAGAAGACTACTGGCCAAATCTGCTGCCATTTACATCCCATATCAACTCATAAATATCTTTAATAAAATGATTTATTGACACCAATTAGAAGTAAGTCCACCAAAATTAAAACATGTTTCTTCACATGGGCACTGACGTAACATGGAAGAGATTTGACATAAAATAAATGCAGGGCTTATTTCCAAAACTATTGTATTTGACTACATATAGTCTTCCCAGTGTGTCAGTGTCCTAAAAAATATCAAACCAAAAGCCAAAATACAGGTGAAATGCAGAATTCAAGTACTTCAATAATAAAGGCAAGACAAAGAGATTCGTAATTCTCTGTGTGTTTTGTTCCTCTTAATTATTCTTAGTTGTCCTTCTTACTGCATCCTCTTATGGGCTTGTCAATCTTTTTTTATTCTTCAGTGATTTGAGTTTTCGATCATTGAAAATATTTAACCAGGCAAATTTTCATCTTGGAAAGTTTAAGCCAGAGAAACGCCAGCATTTTATTTATCAATAAATTACATTTCCCCAAAGATAACAGGCACTTTAATAACCATTTAGGATATCCAATGCTGTTATAGATCACTGTCATATGAATATCAACAACAAAATAATCACTAAAGTTCATATTTTTATTTGTTTTGATTTAAAAATACTTAGTAATATAGTATGCTCCTAGTATTTGATCATCTGATTAAGTAAGACTCTTACATCATATAGACTCTTAGCTGCTTGAGTGATTTAAGTACTCACATTTATTAAATTAAAACTATGCTGCAAAAACCTAGATTCGTATTATTCTTTGTACTTTTCTGAATATATAATTGATGGGTTCAAATTTTCACCATGTCCCTTATTTTCTGGAGCTATTAATCTGTGAGATTATTTTTCTTCATTCTTAATGAGAAACTATCAAGTGCTTTAGTGGCTGCTAACAAATGGAAAACTAAATCTGGATTAAGTGTGACTGTTTTACTAGAAAGAACAAGGGAAATCTTATGTGACAATCTCTACTGCTTGTTTTCAAAAACTGTCCACATCTCTCTGCACTTAGTTATGTCTGTAAATTCCATAAAATCTCCTTGTCACCTTAATTTCTCCAATATTCTCTCTCCATGTATAAGACTGACTTGTGTGAAGTGAAACTGTATCTTAAATAGATTTTCTCTTAGGTACTACAGATGGGGTGATTGATCCTCTTTTTCACATCAAAGCATATTCCTCTGGGATAATTTGTCTCCAAATTCTGCTCACACTCTATCTTATTAATAAGATTTCTTGTCCAGAAAATTTTTCTGAAATGTGCATATAGATCAACTGTACACTTTCTGTCTGTTATTTAACCATCATTTCTGTTGAAGATAATTTTTGGATTAAGAAAACTTGCCTAGTGTGTTGAGGAACATAGAGACTAATTTGGATGTCCTCCTACAAGGAGACAGTGAGCCAGTTAAACTTAGTTAAAATTTCAAAATAAGTCTGAAATATTTTATTTTTTTACATCTCTGTAAGTGTAATCGTAATTTTAATTAGACTGGATATCCTCTATGACATTCACTCTGCTACTGAATCTACAGCCAGTTTATGGCTTCTCAGCATTAGAAAGGAACCTCAAGAGCAAGGGACCTGTGCTAGGACATGATTAGGCCATTTCTGCCATGGGGAGGAAAAGGTGGGAAGTTGCTTGGAAGACCATGGAGAACAGGTCTTTCTATTCTTGCTGACATTCAGAGGCTGGGAAATGTTGAAATTTGCAACTAGTATTGCCACTGGGAAAGATAATTGCACCAAATATTAGCTAATAGCTTACAAGTTTTCTTTTAGTAACAGTGGTATTACTTAACTTATCCCAGGGCTGTGGCCGTCTGACCATAGCAATTTCACTGACACCAGCAGCCTGCTTCACAGTGATGCTGCCTTGATGTTTCTGCCTGAAATTAACCCTGACCAAAAAAGATCTATATTTTCTCCATTTTCAGAGAAGCAAAGATACTCTGAAGCAATTGTCATAATCTCAGTCACTTATTCAGAAACTAGAAGGTAATCATCATTTAAGTAGTGCATGCCTATGTATACATTTAAATAGATTAATTGATTTGACCTTTCTTTAAAAAAGGGGCAAAAAATCCTGAAAGAAGTAAATATTCTTCCCAAAACATAATATTTAAAGGTAATGGTTTGTGTTAAGGATGCAGAGATAACTTTATTTAGCCTCATTTCTAGAGAATAACTGAGTTTACTTAGTAATACATCCATAGGTTCAGATAATCCAGGCATATATAGGTCAAAATTCTCAACGAGGAGCAATGAAAGCATGTCACTTTTGTTAGCTGATCCTTTAGAAGCTGCCTTGTCATTTCAGGCCTGGATCTTCTGGTTTTCAGTGGAATCATTCTATTTTATCTGAGATACAAAATACTTTGAAATGGAAATCTTAAATCATTACCTCTTGACAGCTTCAAAGGATTGATAGCCCACTTTGAATTGCTTTGAAGTACTTATTTCAAATTAAAAAATAAGTTACCCTGAAAGCAGATAATTATACCTTGAGTAATAGACATACTTTTTCCTTCTGAAAGGTTTCCTGGTCCATGAGAATCCTTGAATATATATTGTTCACCAATTCTACTTCGGAGTTTAACCAGTAACAAACGCTTCCTTGTAATACAGAGATGCAGTCTGATATTTTAATAGTCAAAGAGGAATTACAGTTAGATTTAGTCACTATGTGCAACTTTGTTCCCAATAGCCAAATTAATTTGAGGAGATCAGCTATTACAGGAACAGCAACAAAAAGATGTCTCCTAATTCTCAACTTCCTCTCAGACCACAAATTACAGGATTATTTCAGCTAAAAAAGTACAATGTTTTCTTGACCCCTCCTTTTCCAGAGGAAAACATACGCATTAAAACTAAAGTAACAAAATCTCATGGCTGGATTTTTATATTCTGGATTTTATTTCAAGAAAATGGTACATGAAAGATTGTGACCGACTTAAATTTACGGGCTGTTTTCTTCTACTTCTCTCCTTTATGTTTTGATGTTTTTCTACTCCATTTTTAGTTGTAAAATGAAAGAGTAGGGGTGAAATAAGTATAGTAAAGAAAAAATCTAAAGCAAAGATTTTGAATGTAATTGATAACCTTTAAATAAATAGCACTTCTTTTAAAAAAGTTCACATATTTTTACAGATTTTCATTATCCAGGCATACAGGAATATTAATTCTCTATCTAAGAAGCAAATAGAGTTAAAGTGGTGTTTTTTCCCTTTTCCCATAGTGCCTGTGAGAATCCTAAATATGGCAAATGGCCTGTTCATTGAAATCCCTGATCATTCCTGACTGACATCCTTTTTTTCAAAGTTTCCTTGCCACATGACATTTTCAGTATGTTTAGAAGAGTCATCAGACTTGGATGGAGTGCAGAACAGATAAAGGAAGAACAGGCATGTCATCTTCCTCATGCTTGTTTCTAAAGAGTTAATTCCAGCTGATTTGCAAGTATGTACAGTTGGCAGGTTGGACTCATGACTTCCATGGATGTCGAAAAAACCCAAGAGAAAGTTGGACCCCATATTAGGAGAATTTATGCCTCCTTAAAAGGAGGTAAGCAGCTGGCAAACATCAAATATATTATAATCTGGCATTTACTCAAGAAATACTATCTTGACGGTATGTAAACGATCTTTACAATCCACTCTTCAGCATTCTCTTTCAGGGGAAATTCTGAGCGAAGATGACAAAGTAAAAGCCATTCAGGAGATGTTTCATAATTCATCCTCCAAGGAGAGTGAAAGGAAAAAAAATCTCATTAGTCCAATTCTTGATTCCACATACTTTGGTATAATTAAGTGCAACAGTATTGAAATTACTTGAATTATGCTGCTACAAACCCTGCAGATGAAGATCAAAATAAGTCTTGGTGTATCTTAGTCAGTTTTTGCTAGTGTTGGTAATGTTAATCCATTTATTTAGTTTCCACTGTTGTGGAGGTTTTTTTAATTGGAAACTGATTTACTGAAACAAAACACTATTTCTTTCTAGCTGTTAAAACAATGGCATCTGTGTAGAGCACAAGGAACATAAAACAATATGCTTTTTTATTAAGCGTAATAAAGGAAACACTTTATCAAGTGATCTGGTGTTCAAATAATGATGTCCAAATGCTGATCTTGCTATGCTTTCCAACAGTGACAGTAATGAGTAACATAAAATGTCATCTCAAGATGAATAGCATGAAAGTCAAAGGAAAAGGAATAACCACATCATCATAGAAAACATCACATACAGGGTACTGACTAAACGTGCACAAGAGGCAGAGGATGACATGAAGAAATGCCTTCATCTTTCATCGGTTTTCCTCTCTCATATAAAATAGGACAATTATGTGAATTCAGACTTCGGATTGAATAAAATAGAAAAGCACACTAAGTGTGTGAGCAAAATGTTACTACCAAGACATGAAAGACAGACACTTCCCTTAATTTCTATGGGATGCACCTTGTCTGTTTATTTGAAAATATCTACTAGGATCTCCAGTGGAAACAGATGTAATTTTAGGACTAGTCAAACTGAACTTCAAAAAATGAAACTTATTTTAAGCTTGTTCGATGGAGCTGGCAGACAGAAGAAGATCCGAGTGTGCTAAAATCTTCTTGTAAATATAATGCTATCAAAAGGGAAGGAATATGGAGTCTCTTTCTTTGCTCCTAATGGGATATCAGTTCTCTTCTGAGTGCTAGAGAGAGAAATAACATATCCCTCAATGTCATACAAATACTTCTGAAAATCAAAACTCTGCTTACAGTATAATCCAGAGAACGGAGAGATACAAGAAATTATAACAGCAAGTATTTAAAGTTGCTGGGCCAAAAATCTCTGCTTATGTGTATGAGATGGTCACTGAACTCAGTGACAATTTAACATCTGGGAAGGGTCTGCGCCATGTTGTGCATCCAGTCTATCTGTAAAAAGGCACATCTATGGCTTCAGCTGGTTCATGTTCCATCTCACTATGGTGTGAGTGGAGATTTTTGTAGTTTTCCAACTAAAAATTGGAAGGTCTATCAGACTGATAAAATGGATCATAAACAGTAACTTTTTGTAACCAGAAAACTCTTATCAGTTGGAGGAATTGCATGATCTAGTGTGATAATTTCCAGTGTGACATGAGGATTGTGCCTGTAGCTATTCTTTATTGCTGGAGGTCCTTCCTCTCATTCCACTGCCTTTTACATAGTCCATAGTTCTCATCAGCTCTGCCTAGGGCTTTTGAGACATGATCAAGTCTTTCCTGAAGGCCCAAAATTTTCTCCTCACTGTAATCGTCTCCTCATATTCCTGAATTACCTGGCAAGTAAATAAAACAAGGAAAAGTGTGCCTAAAAGGCCAGTTTTGCAGCATTTTCCCAGCTCTAACTCTGATTGCCCATACTCATTAGTCATAGCCTCCCTTTTTCCCCCTTTGCTTTGTTCTATTTTAGTTCTATCTCAAATATTACATAAAAAACTTGTCCAGGTGTCTTCTTAGTGTGCCAACAATACTGCAAGCACACAGATTGCAAACGCTTCAGAAAATCACAAGTAGATAATAGAAAGAGCACAGCTAACTCATTTTAGCTAATGTAGGACTATTTTCCATAAAATACATTTAATTCTTTATATCTGTCTCCTATGAAAAATCTCCTGAAACAGAGTTATCTTATTTCCTTCAGGAGACACATTCCTAAACCAATATATATTACACTGTTAAAATTTTCCTAATATCCAATCTATATATTTTGAATTAATTCAATCCTATTACTATTGGATATATCCCTCCATAGTATACCTTCTCTTTTTTGTACACATTTGGCAAATATCTAGAGATTATTTAGATCAAATCCTCACTGAAGCCATGCTGATTTAAAACAGATGAGTATGTAGCTTTTTATATCTAGTAGAGCAATCACTTTGAATCTTTCCACACAGCTTAGCCTCTACAGATCTCTTTTGGCTGTTTTCCTGACTGTTTTAATATTTATTAAATATTTAGTTTTATTTTATTTTTATTTACTTTCTTTTTTTTTAGTAGGTAATGAAACCTACATATGGTCATTCTTCGGTAATATGGAATAGAACTTTCCCTTTTCTGTTCTATTGATGTGACACCTCTGTTTCTTTCCACACAGCTTAGCCTCTACAGATCTCTTTTGGCTGTTTTCCTGACTGTTTTAATATTTATTAAATATTTAGTTTTATTTTATTTTTATTTACTTTCTTTTTTTTTAGTAGGTAATGAAACCTACATATGGTCATTCTTCGGTAATATGGAATAGAACTTTCCCTTTTCTGTTCTATTGATGTGACACCTCTGTTAACCTAATATACCCTACTTTTTTTTTTTTTTAATCTGCCATTCTGCATATCCTATTATTATGACTCCAAGGGGTATTTTTACGTATTTTT
>NW_010403007.1:0-8869 GCF_000710305.1 Buceros rhinoceros silvestris | reverse complement strand
CTTTCCCTTGAATCGTTGTGGTTTGGAAAACTTTTACCTCCCAGGTATAATACGATAAAGAATCATTTGTTTCTGTTTTCATTTGTATTTTTTTCTAAGGCAAGGAACATGTGATTTCATAAAACTGAGGCAAATCAAGATTTACACAAGAGTTGGTGCGTGCATGATATAATGTAGCTATGCTGAAACAGGAGCAGGGATGTGACTCTTGATGAATGAGGTCTCAATTTGGTATGCTTTAAAATGCTTTCTTTCAATTTGTGCTCAACAAAATTCTCACATTTTGAATGCACACTCAGTTGTATCCATTTGCAGCAATGGAATTATGTCCAGATATAGGGCAATGGCCTTTGCTTCTCCCTGTCTATAGTGTAAATACCAATCCTCACAACTGCTAGTCCCAAATTGTAAGAATCTATTTTCTTTACTTTTTTTCCGTGGTCTTGTTTTGTTACTTTTAGCAATAGTCAGCTGATTTTTAACAGACTTTGTGATTCATTTTATATAATATTATCTTTTCGGTTTTCTTTTAGAGCAACATATAGAGTTCCACATACTTAGTTTGTGGGTTATCGCTTTTTTCCTGTTTTCCTTTTTTCTGCGCTCTTTTTTTTTCCTTTTTTCCTTTTCCTCTTTTTTCTTTTTTCTTTTCAACAGTCCAGTTTACCCTTACTCAAAGTTTAGAATTGCTGGTCCTGTTCAGCTGACTCATGGCCTTGAGATATCTAGCAAAGACCTTAGGTACAACCTAGCTCACTTAAGGCATAACATGATATAAGCCCAAGATGTTCTGACAGGCAAGGTCATGACAATAACAGCATAATTGGTCCTAAAATGCACTCATGAATCTTGTCCTTGTTGTGTAATAACTGCAGGTTTTAAGCTTGGCTATATCTCCTGGGGGAGAAGAATGATGGATGGTAGATCCCTGAAGGAAAATTAACTTCCAGGTAACAACCCTGAGGTACAGATATGTTCTTATAAATCTCTTTGAATCTTCCAGGACTTTGGAAGCTGCTCCAGGATCAGAGTTCTCAGCTTCTCAGAAACATAAAGAAGATTTAATTTTGTGGAAGTAACAGAGCAAGAATTGAAAAAGAAGAAGGATGATATGACTGGGAATAATAATATGTAAATCAGGAGCTCTAGTAGGGAGCTGAGAGAAGTCATTTGGGTTTCTGGGAAATGAGGGAAAACTAGGAAACAACAAAAGGCATTTCAAGGAAGAGGGAGATGTAGAATTTAGTAACATTGTAAGGGACAGCAAAGAAATTCAAAGGTATTAGAATTATTTGGATATCTTCGTTGCTCTTCCCCACTCTGCTCTACCATTGCCCCTGCCACCTCTCCAGTTTCATTTGGAAACAGGATTTTAACTTACACAGAGTTTTCTTTCCAAGATGCATTGTCCTGGTTTAAAGTAGCTATTTATTCACCACACCTTCACTTTCTGGACAGACACAAGGAGGCCAGGTGTAGAAAGAAGGAGTGGAATCTGCTCTAAATGAGCATAAGAGAAAGAGACAGGGAAAGTGGGAGTTTCTGCTACTGACATTGCAAGGCCTGAAGAGAGACGCTGAGTGCAACTGCTGCAGGGTCCTTATGGGGCTGCATTCTCACAAAAAAAAACCAAAAAACCCACATGATTTCACAACTGCTGACGGGGACAACAGGAGCAGCTCTTGGGGAGCAAGGAATCAGCTGTTTGGATCACACATGGTCTCTTTTCCTGCCACATCGAAATTGAAATTTAAATGTAAAAATCTTGTATCTTTTTTTCCCCCTTTCTAACGTGAAAAAGGTCGAGTATTATAACTTAGTTCCTAGTTTCATTATATGAAAACTGTTTGACTCACAGCCTTAAGAAATGGGGTATAAATGATGCAAGGATAAAAAAACCCACATAATAGGTCACTGATAGCAGAATACAGAAGGTATTTGGAGATAATCTGGGGGCATTTGTTTTTATGAATGCCAGGTAACATTTATCTTGTATTTTAGAGACATGCTATGATAATGATGCTTGGAATCTATGTAAATAACAAAAAAGACTTGGAAACAGCCGTTGTGTACTGACAGTGTTTAGCCTTTACAGTGCTTGTGACTGTATTAAATTAGCTGTATCACCTTCATTTATGTTGTATTCAGCACTGGCCCAGTACTACCAAATTTCTAGTTATATTCACAGTTTTTGCTGTTAAGTTCTTCCAGTATCATTGGTTTCGTTCTTACAGCTGTATGGAAGGAATCACACAGTTTTGTTTATGTTTCACAGCGTGGCAGTCATAATTATTGTAACTGCAGGGTGAAAGCCTAGGGACAATTCTCAAAATAATATTTTTTTGGAAACTTTACTGCACTGCTAACTCATCTGTCTAATTCTTATACACATTTTACAAGGTGTTATAATTGAGCAGTGACCAGCCAAATGACTGGCTCTATGTCTGAAGATAATCTCAGACATAAAAACCACAGGACTCAAAGGGCATTCCTCTGTTAGCCATCCAGCCCTGCTACTACAAGCAACTGCTTTAAGTCTTTTTCTTTCTGTTTGTGTTTTCCTAAAGTGTTCATTCATAGTCCACTTAGGTAATCTTCCTCTTCATCGTTGCATTTCCACACTGTTTATTATTTCAAATAGCCTGAAGATATTTTGGTAAAAAGTGCACTACTGTGTGTGTCAGTTCTTAGAACCACAAGTGCTTTTACTTCCCTATCTCTAAGGAAGTATTTTGCCTGCAGCGTTTATAGTCACAGAGGTCATGCATAAAGTTTTGTCACGCTGAACTATTCAGTTCAAACAAGATTAAAACACATACTCTCAAAAACAAACCTCATCTCCCATCTGCAATGATCAGCCTCATTGAGTATGTTACAAGCTTCCTCATTTTCCATTCAGTAAGAGCCAATTATTGTTAATCTACTGAGTTGGAAGTCACCTCACATATTAACAAGTCTTCTGATCCTCTGACTTATAAACAGCTTTACTCGTTTTCCTCCATCATCCATTGTGAAGTTACAAAGATGCTCTGTACTGGCAGAACTTTCTACTTCACACCTGTATTATATTAATAAAGCTATGTATTTGAAAAAATAAATTAATTTAACTGACTGGATAATAGCTACTTTGTTGGTTTTTTTTTTTTTGTACAGGCTGAGACCTTGACTTACATAAATTTTCATAACAATACAAACAAGAATTGAAAAATATAATGTCAGGCAATAAGAATCTCATTTGTTGTTTTGGTGTTTTTGTTTGTTTATTTGTTTGTTTTGTCTTGGGCTTCAAAAGGAGATCATGAAATTCATTATCCATGTGATAGCTGTTTCAGTGTAAAGATTCATGGATGGGAGAGCAGGACAATTACATTTACTCAGAAAATTTGCATTAGTTTCCTGACTAATTTTGCCTAGGTACCCTTTGCTGTCATCTCTCTTATTGCTTTTGCAAATTTGGAGTAGAAAGCCAGACATAGTTGAGTGTCACAACAGGATCATCTGAATTCTCTGTTTTCTTTCCTGGAAAATTTTAACTAATGTCTGAAATTCTGTGGCAAACATGGGTGGTTGTAATGAATTTCCTATAATAGCACTGAATTTAACTTCTATAACTCTGCTTTTCTATTTACTTCTGTAGGTATTTCGATACCCATCACGGTTTTAATGGTCACAACTATAGGTTGAAGATTCATGCTTTGTTCTTTAAGGCCAAAACCTTTTGAAATCTGTGAGTGAAGTTGTCAGCAAGCTAATTTGTGCTGTTATTTCATCCTGACTTTTCCCATTACAGATTGATGCACCTCTTGGTCCTTCATACTGCTTACATAACACCTGAATGGAGAATCGCAGGGATCCTTATTTGCTTGTTTCAAAATAAATTACTAAAATAATCTTTTTTGGAACAATGAACAAATTTTGGACCTCTGTTTCATTTTGGTTAAACCGGCATTTGAAAGGATCCTACCAACAACAAATCTAAATCCTCCCATGTGCTCTAAAGCCATGAAATATCTGGGCTGTATCTGTGCTTTTTCTCATCACTAAGTGAATGGAAATGCCAAACTAGAGAACTGAAGGAATTCAATCTTTTTTTGAAAAGGACAACATAGGAAAAGACAGAACTGCTATGCAGTTTAAATTAACGACTTAAACCTTCCTTTAGTTAGGCCATATGAACTTCATCTTGATATAAAGGCTTGATGAGGCTGAATATTTTTACTGACATTCTGCAACACTTCAGACAGTACAAAACTTCACGAAAATGAAACTGCACTCAGTCTGGCATCTAAGCACATCAGTGGTCTAACCACAGTCACATTTTTGGTAGGCATCATGGAAAAGGAGAATTTTAAGTAATGTTTTGGAGGTGGATAATGAAGTGGCATTGTGGGAACATTTCCTACACATCAAGAGTTAGCAAGAAACAAAGCACAAAGACTTTTGTTTGGGAAAAAATTATCATTTGGCCAGTGGAGAAATGTCACAATGGAAGAAAGGCCAGACTCTCAAGAATAAGAGAGATGATAGTCAGTGTGGGGCTGGAACAGAAAGATCTCAAAAGTGAGCACAAGTTACTTGTGTAAGATATGATAGACAATAGACAGTCAGTGAAATGATATAAAGAAGAGGTTAATGTTTTAGAGGTGGAATATTTTGACAAAAAGAGATCTGAGTGGGACCCCCAATCCCCTCTGGGACAAGTTGCAATCTCCTGCAATGTGATATAAGATCTAGGTCTTACTGGGAGAAAAAAATAAAAATATAAAAAAATTAAAGGGTAAAAATCTATCAGAAATTGATGAACATTTTCACTGTGTCCCACCTGAGCAGAAATTGGAACAGCCAGATGACTTACTAATCAAGACTACATTGTTCTAGGAAGAAAACTACTTAAATTTCTTCTGATAGAACTAAGGAGAAGAAGAAGAAAGGAAAGTCATTTAAGTGGTGTGGGTTTTATCCATGTTTGATTTTCAAACCTAGACTAGAAAAAGTCCTGAGGATGCTACTCTGACCTCCTAGTATTTCTTTGGAGAAGATACTGAACTAGGTGGCATTGTGAGATCCTTTCCAGTCTGAATTACCCTACGGATAAAGAAGGGATTGAGACATATAGTCAAGTTTTTTCCCAGGAGTGAGCCAGGAAGCATGTCTAACCAGATGGGGTATGTCTCACATATGGATTTCCCTTTCAAACAATCCTTTAAGATCTGAAAGTTACAAAATGGAAATGCTATAACCTTGTCGCGGTTTGAGACAGAATCTCAGCAGAATCTCAGTCTGCAGTTCATCATATTCTGGTTTTAAGATAGACCTTACTATTTTCCGTGATGCATTTTCATATTTTTACTTATGTTTTTATGTATACATGCAAAGTTTGTACACATACAAGTGTACGAAAAGTTTGTATACTTAGAAACCAGAGAAGAATATATACATACAAAGAGGACATGCTTAAATTAAAAAAAAAAAAAAAGGCAAAACTAATCTCTGACATTTATTATCAGAAAAAACCTACTATTTAAAATCAGTTCATGCCATCTGTTAATTGTATAAAAATTTGCTGGTCAGACAGTGTTATATGAATATATCCTGTTCAAATGAAGAGAAGAAAATAAATTTTGTTTCAAGATTTTTGCCAGAATAATTTTGGATTATGTCAGCAGTGACGTCCTAACATGCCACTACATTTGCTTATGTGATTAATGCATTACATAATAACTGAAATGGCATTATAATATATGAGTTTATTATTTGCCATTAGAATTCATTTTAACACATTATACATTTTGATCTGATAGCCTTTCTAAAAAAATCATAGTAAATTTTAGAAATCTCCAGCAGATCACTCTATATTTTAGTGAGGATGAATTAACGTTGTCTGGAAGGTAAATTTATTGCTTGTGCATTTTGTAGATTGTATATAAAAAAAAAACATCAAGCAATACACGCATTCTGCAGATTCATGAACTATGGTTTTTAAAGCTATCAAAACCTGATTTGTTACATTTATTTCTAGAATATTAACACTTTAAGGACAAGAATTCTTCATTATCCATACCTTCTACTAGATCAGGTTGCTAAGAAACCCATCCAACCCCACCTTGAATGTTTCCAGGGATGGGGCTTCTACCACCTCTCAGCAACCTTTTCCAGTGTTTAACCACCTTCGTCGCAAAAAAATGTCTTTTTTATATCTAGTCTAAATCTACCTTCTTTTAGTTTAAAACAGTCACCGCTTCTGCTACCACAACAGGTCCTGCTAAAAAGCCTGTCCCCATCTTTCTTATAGGACCCCCTTAAGACCTGGAAGGCTGCAATAAAGTCTCCTTGGAATATTCTCTTCTCCCGACAGAACAGCTCCAACTCTCTCAGTCTTTCTATAGAGGAGAGGTGTTCCAGATCTCTAATCATTAGTTGTTGCCCTCCTCTGGAGCCTCTCCAACAGGACCATGTCTTTTTGGTGCTGAGGACTCCAGAGCTGGACACAGTACTCCAGGTGGGGTCTCACAAGAGTGGAATAGAGGGGGAGAAAAATCTCCTTTGACCTGCTGGCCACACTTGCCTTGTTGCAGTCCATACAGTGGTTAAGGTTAAAAACAACCAGGGGATTATCCCTAAAGCGCAGCACATCTAACAGGAACAACTGCAATCCCTACAGCAGATGCACCACACACAGAAACAAATTGTTGCGTTGGTGGGACGAAACGAGTGAAACTTTCTTTCAGTTATATATTCTTTCACTCTTGATCCTGTCATGAGAGTAACTAATACTGTTTAACTCTATTATCTTCCCTCTGTCAGTCTGAAAGACTCTTTCTTGTCTAAGGTTTATGCTAATTGGTTAATTTCATATTTGTGGGCTGAAGTCTGCCTACTTGTCCCTCAGTGGATGCAATTGAGTTCAACTCCCTGGCCCCTTCTCACATTTTTCATAACATTTAAGGTGTATGTACTGTTAAACTCTACCTGTTTTTAAAGTATAACTAAAAGTGCTCAGGTGGTTCAAAGCTGTTAGGAGAACAGAGGGACTGGCACACAGACTGAAAGACAGATAGACCTATGATTGCATTTCTGGGCACTAGACCAGAGGAAGAGCCAGGATGCATCAGGTCACCAGCACTTTAAGGAACTTCTAAGAAAGCACAATCATTCAGTCTTTAAGTTCTGTAGTTTTTTTGTTAACGATATAGTCTAGTTTTATCACAGCATTTCTTGTGCTGCTATTTGGCAAGAGCACTCTTTCTAGGGAAAGTATAGCGCAGTGTTATCATACAATCACAAGTTTTATCAACAGTATTAGGTTTATGCATGTACGTTCATAGTCTTTGTATCTGCAGACTGAATTCCAGCCAAATTATTTCCTCCCAGGCTGCAGTGGTTATTGTCTGAAGAGGAGATGGAAGTGGATTGTTGCTACCAGTTTAGGTGATGTTTGGGTAAGCTCAGAAGAGAAGTAAGTTACTGGAAAATAAAAGCACTCTGTCTCTAACTGATGCATCCTATATTTAGTGCTTAACCCATTATATTGGTTTTGATATGTGGATTTTGAGTGAAAATAAGAAAGCATAAGCAAATATATTCACTTGTTACTCATAATATCAAAATAATCATTAACCGATGTGTCTCAACATTTTCGTGTTATGATGGAGACAGATCAATAGGACATAAAAACAGAGACAAAAGTTACTGGAATTGGTTTTTTGTCACTTTTTCTGAGATTATCCCCAAGATTTAAATTTAGACTTTGCGTGATTGTGTTTTATAAGGAGAAGTTTGAATGTTTTTTTAGATTGTTGTTGACAGCTTTTTTTTTTTTTTAATAGAAATGGGGAACTTTTTCAATGCAGTGCATCTCAAATATACCAACCCAATGGGGAAACAAGACCAAATCAAAACATCCTCGTGGGTTTTGGGGATTTTTTGGGGTTTGTTTTGTTTTGTTTTTTTAACTCTCCTAGTTTTAGTTAAGCTTTCATATAAATTATATTTCAGCCCAGACAGATTTTAAAAAACAAAAGTGGGCAGAACACAGTTGGGCAGAACAGAAGCTCCTAGAATAATGAAGAGTATTGTAGTTAGGTCACTCACCCAGGAACAAGGAGATTAAGCTTTTAAATTACTGCTCTGTGGGAGACACTTCAAGGATTTGAATCTTCTTGTTGTTCCTTGTAGGTGAGTGCCCTAGTCACTGAGCTATTAGCTGTGTTCTATCTGTCACTGTTGATGGAGATGTTCTTTTATGTGCATACAATTAAAATCTATTGAGGAAAAAAAGGCACATTTACAAGCATTCATTCGTGTAAATTAAATGTTAAAAATCTCATCTAAATATGCACAGCTGGCTCTGCACTGATGATCTTCAATGCAGGATTTTCCCCCGTTTAAATGATTCTTCATTACCTCCACCTTCACTGAACGCTCTACCACATGCTGCTGCCATGCCATATTGCCAGCAAAGGTAACTGAGTTGAAACAGTGAGCAAAACCTCATGAGGGTGCATAAAAAGATGTATATGGCGTTGCTTCTAAAACCAATGTCAGTATTCAGTATGTCCTGACTTACAGGGTTATATAAAGTATATTGTGATCTGCTCAGTACTGACATGATTCACTGTATCAATCAGGCTATTAGTCATTGTCCCGGTTTGAGCTAAACTTCCTGGTTTGAGCTGAAACTTCCTTGTTTTGGATAATGGACGAATAGAATTATTCCATGCAAATACGATAATTCCGCATTTAATTGGTTAAGCGAGTCAGGTGCAATGTTACATGTCAAGGTTATAAAGCAGCAGGCAAGGGGAGGATCCCTCTCTCTCGGACTTCCCGCCCCCATGACGGGAGCACCCCCCCCAGACTGCTGGCTGCC
>NW_010403006.1:4943-15245 GCF_000710305.1 Buceros rhinoceros silvestris | reverse complement strand
TCCAGACCGGTTTAACCCGAAAATGATTTTATCTTGGGGGCATTTTACTATTAAACTTTTCTGTTTCTATCCTTTTCATATGTAGTCTGTGTGTTATCATTTCCTTTGCCCCACTGAAGCCTTAATGAGCTCGTTAACGTGCTGATAAGCTGTTAACAAGCATCAAAAGTTTCTCTTGTGTATGGTTTGGCTGGTTTGTTTTTCCAGCCCACACACTATTTTGTTGCATCCCTTTCGGTGGGAAACAGCCCCCCCTTTTCAAACTGCGACATAAACTCAAAATATGACATGGAAATTAACTACCAAAAAAACCCAAACAAACCAAACACCCACTAAAGAACATTCTCATATTGAAGAACAAAAACGTTGAGAATTTTTTGTCACCGTTTCTATTAAATGAACACTCTTGACTTGTGAATGTTTCCCATATGAGAAATACTGAGTTGAAGACTGCTGTCATGGGCCGTTAGTTCTTGGTTTCTGGAAACCGGCTCTGTTTATTCATGTAGATGCATGTCAAGCTTCTAAGTACAAAAACATACAAATGGGTTATATATCTTCACTGGTACTGACCTTACTATGATAAAGGGTTTGAAAAACTGTTTGATAAATACTGGTTGTCTTTTTTGTTTCATTTCTTTTGGCTTCTTTGCTGAAGTGTCTTCAGTAGGCAAGGATTTCTGGATAATAAATTTCAGTGAGTTGATATTTCTCTGTTAAGGTGAGACAGAAAATAAAAAACAAACCACAGTGAAGGCAAGATTTATTGCTTATGTACCTGATAAGCTGTGATTTCCATGGCAGTCGGTTACTCTGGTATACCTAATGCCAAAAAAACCCCCCAGGAATTGTGAAAAACTGGCAGTGATCAGGAATACATTTTAAGTGTAAGTTAATACACTGTATTGTCAGTGTTTAACAAGTGAGATATCAGTGTAGTTAATTCAGTGGATACTTCCTACTTGGATTGAAAATATGAGATAGAAAAATAGGACCTGTAACTCCACAGAAAGTCTTTTCTGATTGAAGAGAGTGTAATTCATACTAAATTAAGAAGGACAGGAAAAGGAACTTGTACCAAATGATACAACAGTTCAGTGATGCTATAATAATGAGCTTTTTTATGCAAACACTTACACGTTTTGATATCTTTATGTGTGCTTTAGACTGCTCAGTGTTCTCAAACACATCCACCTGAAAGTCACATACATGAACTTCTAACGAGATCTGTGGGACAGGAAGACTGACACTGACCTCTTCTTTTTGTTCAGTTTTTCACTTTTTTTCCTCATAGAAAAGCATTCAAGGATGTTTATTTAGGTCCACGCTACAAGAAATCAGTCTGCCTGTGCCGCAGATCTCGTTGTGAGTTTACTCTGAGAACTTACCTTTCCTTCTATTTGGATATACACCTGCTAATCCATTGACGCAGATGATTAGAGTATTTCCCATCCTGCGAATCAGACCTTTGCATACCGCTGTTTTAAAAGTGTCTCTAAGATTCCCATTACACCTGAATTTTGAAAGACAAAAATTTGACAAGAGACAAATTACGCTTTATATTTCTTACTTGCACCAGCAGTCCGTTCCAAGGACCATTTTATTCTTTTCCTTCAGCAGCACAATCATCACAATGAAACGGTTTTCGTAAGATTTATTTCTAATACAACCATTTCTTTTGCTAGGAAAATTATCATTGAAACTATGAGTGTGGCTTAATGCTTGTTGCATTGCCTCTCCTTTAATAAAGATGTTTCCTTTTTACCTATTTCAAATTTTCATTTCGTATCCCATTTTTCATATAATGCAATAGCCATTTCCTATCCAGTGCCTATTGTAGCTGTCAGTTCATACCCATTTTCACAGATGACCTCATGTAATTTCATATCTATTAGAGAGTTGATTGCATCTGGTATTACGGCTTTGCAGAAGTGAGCTGCAGGACGTTTTACTTAGAGCTAGATTGTGACTTTAGCCCGTTTCTGAACTGTAGGTTAGACTAGATGATTTTCAGGTTCCCTTCCAACTGCTAATCCTGTGATTTGTGATGCCCTTGGGAGTCCTCCAGCGTGTAGCTTGTTTGAGCAGGAAACTACTGCTCCGGATTAATGTAGCTGAGTTGGTTGTCTTGACAGCTGGAGTTCAAGCCTGGCCATTCCTGTTCTAAATCTTTTATTTCCCTTTCGATTTGAACGAGGAAAAGTCTAGAACATAGGAGTGGGCGTAATTGCTGAGACCAGCTAGTCTGTTTTATCTAGTGCTCTGTCTTAGATGTGGCCCTGTGCTACTATAAACTTACTGTCTGCTGTTATGTTTACAACTTATTAGAGTGGTGGATCAATTACACATCAGTTTACTGCAGCAATTGTTCCCACAAAGCTGAAGAGTAAATGTTTTGTGTTGTCATTTTTATCCATGTCAGAGGTGATGCTCGATTCTTATTTTATTAAAATAGATTATTCTACTTATGAGGCAAGCAACCTGAAACCTTTCTTCTCTGTTTTGTTTTGCATTTTAGCTCAGGATTTTTTTGCACTTTGTGCGACCTGGGCTGCTGTAGTTGTTTGTAATCGTAATTTCAGCATTGTGTTCCATACATCATCTTTGTTGTCCCCTATGGTTTTCTCTACAAATAATGATATCCAGGAATTGTAAAGATTTCTCACGTATTTAGTTTTTGTTATAAAGGGAAATCTGGTCTTAAATTCTGAAATTTTAAATATATTATGGGAAATTATATTCAGGATGTAGCCTCATTTCATGGTTGATTGTATTTAACTAAAGTTTCAGACGGCTAAGGAAATTCATGCAGTGGTAGAAATTCTCATCAGTAGCGTCTTATAATTCATCTTAGTGAATAAGACGTATGAAGTTGTTTGCAGACAGCTGAGAGACCCTATGAGCTATTGGTAAACCGGCGCAGAGATCTGTCTACGTCACACTTGGTATTGGTAACCTCTGTGACTGTAGAATCGAGGGTTTTGTGGTAGGTGTGCGCTGTATCTGCAGTGCAGCTGTGTTGCCAGCCGCATAACTTGGGCTCACCTCTCTGTGATTCCAACTGATACTGCTATGGAGATGCAGGTTTAAGTCCAGTGTAAAGCTGGTTTCCAGGGCTGCTCTCTGGATCTCAGTGGAAAGTCTTTTTTATAGACCACATCTGAATAGCTGTGACTCTCCTGGGAATGATCCATTCTGGTTTCCAGTCAAGCGTTGCTTACGTAAGCTTCAGTGCCGGCTTATTTGAGAGCAGCCCTAAAACACGGCTTCTGTTTTGTATCATTCTTTACTTGTGTATTTGCAAAACTGCCATGTTGTGTGTACAGTAACAGCTTTTATGATGTGTTAGGGCACAAATCAGTGTCTGACCTTATAAAGCAATTTTATGCTATATGCTTTTATAGGTGTAATATAGTATCGGAGACTTTGAATCGTAAGAGGCTATGAAACTATGTAAAGAACATTACAACCTATCTCAGGTTTTAGATGAGAAAGATGAGTTGCATAATTAATAAGTTTTTAGTCTTGACACTTTTTACCACAAGATACTTCTTATGCGTTTCTCTTCCAAGAGGTTTCTCTGCAAAAACAGTTATTTAAAGCTGAGGTTTCGATTCTAAGCAATCAAAAAAACCCCTCAGAAATTCAGGGAAACCATTTTCCATAGATGTTCTGTTAGAAAAAAAACTCATTTTGAGGCAAAATTCATGGAAGAGACATGGTAGTTTGTAAGCTGGACAAGTTGAGGCACATCTTCAAGCTGGCCGGTGACAGGCTTCACTGCTGACCTGCCAGCAGATTGCTTGGCATGGGCGTCTGCCTGCACGTGCTCTAAAACAGAGGCCTGAGGATGGATCGAGCGTGGCCAAGGGGCTGTTCCTGTGGTCTTAACCATTAAATTTAATGGGGAAAATGGAACACTCCATATATACAGAGTTGAGGAGTTCTTGTTGGTCCAAATAACGCTTTTAAAGTTGTAAGAAGCCAAATTACATAAATAATAAAGAAAAAAATTTAAATAAACCAAGTTGAGTACGGAGATTCTCTCTGTCTTAATACTATAATGCATAATGAAAATCTTTGGAAACTTTAGCAGGCTTTGCAAAACATTTTATGCTTTACTATGGCTTTTTCTCAAATACACATATATATTTTTGAAGTAGAAATTTACACACTTCCAGGACTCCCGTTCTTGGCAGGCCCTGGCTGCCCCGTGCCCAGGTCTGTGATGTCCGGAGGTAGAGCAGCGACTCTTTCACGGGCACCCCCTTGCCATGGGGAAGGAGCTTGCGTGCCCTTGTGAGGTTGAGAGCTGTGCTGGTGGTGGCATGTGCCTCTGGTGGGGTGTCCCAAGCCAGACAGGTCTCGGCTGAAGGTCAGACAAAGTGTGTCCACGGGCAGGATGGGCTCACTAGCCTTCGGGCACCATCCTAGGAGAAGGACAACTCTGACTCCAAACCCGGGCAGATGGAGCTCGTTTAGCCTTGTGAGGCATCCTCCATCTCAGAGAAGGACACTCTAACCAAACCTATGACCCGAGGACTTCACTGTCACTGTCCAAGCTCGCCAGGCCCTGGCAGATGAACCTCAGGTGTAAAGGGTGGAGCCAGTTCCGCGCACGCTGGTGCCTCACCTAAAAAATCCACCGCGCAGGGCCGAAGGGTGCACTCATCGCTTGCAGTGAGCGTGGGAAAAGCCCTTCCCAGATCTTCATTCGCAAAGCCAAGCCATGATGATGAGAAATTTATAAGCATCCTCTCTCCAAAAATAAGGTTTCTTTGAAGTTCTCCCATTTGGTGTCATTTCTTAGCTATTTTTGAAAATCGTGGCTACAGATACATGTATCTTTTAGGTAACAAAGTCATAAGCAGAAGGCAGACAGAACTGCCACAACCAGTCAAGCTGAATTCTGCAGTATTCAACAATACTCCTAGCCAAAGTGATTCCGAATGAAACACAACAGCAGGTTGTGCAGTTTCCTAAACCTGTTGAGATTTCATTGTCTCCCACTGGCGGACCATGCAGTGGTGATTTTGAATCGCCTTTTTTGTGCTCATATGAGGACAGATGTTCGTAATTCAAAAAGTTTTGCTGGCTGTTAGCACAAATGATTTTGTTATGGAAATGCTTTTAGATAAGCAGACACTGAATCATTATGCTATCTTAAAGGCAATTATTCGAATCAGGAATTAGACTAAAGAGCTACAGTATTTTTATTTCCCAATTATAATCAAAGTGAATGTGACTCACGGGACTTTTCACTTCTAGGAACAGTGACTATACGGAAAGCCATAACTTGTGTGATTCAAAGCCTTAATTTTTGGCAAATAATTTGGAATTAGCAGGTGTTTATTATTATGTTAGATCTGGTCTGGTAATTAATTAATTATGTAAATAAAAACAACAGCAACAACAAAAGCCAGCCTAGAAGTGAGGAGTGGACCGTGCAGAATCCTGGTACTGATTTATCACTTTGCGTTTGTGGATCCTACTGCGTCTTCAGGTATGGGAAGGATGAATTAAATGCAAAATATTGCTGGGGCAAAAATTCTTGGATAAACCCTCTGCGAGTGCCATATTGTCTAAAGAGAGCTTGTTTATTCTCAGCTGAAGTAAACAGCTGGGAATGTGCTCGGTTTCTCCAGTTCATCACCTAGTGTAATCTGGTTACTGCTCTGGATTTCTGCTTAACATCAGCATTAAATGCATCCAGCCAAGGTAAACTCTGAACATCAGTAAACTGATAAATTTATTCCTTGTGCTTGCATTTTATATCTGCCTCTCTGGTTTATATTTAAATACATATTTTTCTCTTTGGGTTTGTTGTTGTTGTTCCCAGGACATATTTTTAGGAAACCTTCAGGCTTTTTTTAATGGGAAATCCTAGAAGTATTAGTGGCTTAATTTCTGATAGACGCAATTTTAATTTTTTTTTTTTACCAGGGCGCAGGAAATGCTCATTCTGTTACAATGATCAATATGTATTTCTCTGTCATCTAGTGGCCTGTTATCCCCTTAAATATTTCTGTTTAATGATCATGAGTAAACTTCTACAAATCTCTAGGACAGAATAAAGAGGATTTTGATTCAAGTATGCTGGAAACATTTTTCTATTAAACTTGTCTAGGTTCATTTGAAAGGGAGGATTGTGGTACTGTGCTCTGAGTGCTCTGACTCTTCAGTACTCTGTCCAAGTTGAATCACTATTTCTCTGCACTTTTTCCTGATTTTTTTTTTTCCCCCCCTCCAAGGTTACTTTATTAGAGCTTCTTTGAGTACATAGAAAGCAAATGGTGACATTCATCAAATTTATATTGTTAGGGCATCAGCAAGGCTTCTGTTATATATGTTACCTACTGGAAGCTCTCCTACAAAGTCTCTATTTCATAGATGAAGGATAAAAAAAACCCCAAAAACTTACAAAATAAAGATTCATGTGAAAAGAAAATACTGTGATATTTTTGGTTGCAGTTGTGTTCGTGTTTATTCAACTTTTTGTGAGTATACCAAGCAAAGGAACCTGGGATGACAGATACATGAGGCAAGAGTATAAAAACTCTGTGTTTCTTCCCCATTCAAACATTAGGATAGTGTGTAGCTCTGTCTGTGGCTCAGTGCTGAAAAAGGATAGAGGAGAACACCAGAGAAATTGAAGGGAGAGGAAAGAAAGGGGGAAAAGGGGCTGAGAGTGTAGCACCAGGCTTGGTTGATCATGGTGCTGATTTCACACGTTGAGTAACAGAACAGCAGTGTCGGTTAGAAATGTAAGATGAATCTGTACTCGTTTCGTTTTGGCAGGGTACGAGCCAATTTGTGTAAATAATTGCAAAGCCTCTCACCTTTTCAAGAAGAAAGGTTTGATTAGTTGGAATGAATCTTTTAGTATAAACAAGGAACCACATAATCCATGTTGAGTATTAACTTTCTTAAAAGGTCAACTTAAATCCATCAAAATAAGCGTCAGTGTAAAGAGCGATACTTACGTCTGGAATGTTTCTTTATGTACGTTATGGAGCTGTGGTATATGATGTCATGCATCATATCGCTGAATATGCAGAAGAGACCTGGAATCTCTACCATAACCAATAACACGTATCTGTCATCTGTCCTTCTTAATTTCACCAAGAGAAATTAATTCTTAGTCCTTGGAGCCTAGATTACAGGACAGAAACCCCCAAAGGACTGCATAAATGATTTGAGGATGGATACACTGGCCAGGTTCGTTACTTCTTTTCATTGTCCTGAAGCATTTTGGAGAAGCAGGTGTTGGGCTAGCAGGAAAAAAAACAAAAGTGTTGTAAGAAAATGGTTGTGTGATGGGACTTCATTAAAGCCTGAAGCAGGTGTACCTAGTAGCAAGGTTTAAACAAATAAATGTAGGCATTTAAATGTGGTTTTGCCTTTAAGAAGTAAAGAATCCTTGAGATGTCTTTGCTTTTAAAAGCTGTAATAACCCTCCAAATGTGATTTGTACTTTAAAAGCTTATTTACAGAAGACAGACCACTGTTAATGACATTTGCATGGAAATTTCCCGAATGAATATTTATAAATATTAAATATGAATACAGTGTAGTGTAGTGTCTGTACTGGCACAAACATTTCTACATACAGATGTGTGATTTTTGTTGAACTCAGCATAACTGACAAATCTCTCGGGGAAACACCAAACAGCTTGTTCCACATACAGATGTCCCTTTGGCATCTTATTATAAAGCCTTGAAAACATACTGTTTTACTGGCAGTAAAGCAGCAATAATGTCTTAATAGAATCTGAAAGAATAACTAAGCACTTCAAATGCCTGAAATAAAGGGATAATTGAAGTTGCTTTGGGTTAAGCCTCAGTAATTTCCTACTTTATAATAACTCAGGTGACTGTATATATCTAATGAAAGGTAATAAAATAAAAATACATTCTTGACTGAGAACTTAAACTTTGCTTGTATCTGTGGTGTGTCTCATTGGTACACATCATTGTAATGGAAGAAACAAATTATTTAAATGATATCTCATTATGCTTAGTACAAGCCAGTAACTCACTTGCACAGAGACTGTTCTTAAGCTTTGTGAATATTTTGATGAGTATGTTGCAAACTAACCCCCCAAATAATTTGTACTGATGGTTTTCTTGTTAGAGAGTGATCATTGAAATTGTCACAATTATTTATCTCAAGTTCTCAAAGCTCTAGAGTTAGATTTCTGTTATCACAGTTGTTAAAGATTGGTTTTTATTGTTCAGGTATCATGGTCTCTATGGTTGGGCCCTTGAGCTTTTCTCTGTAGGTGCAGATCCTTCAAGGGTCCAGGGAAGGCAGGCAGTTTCCACCCCAGTCCAAGAACTGGCAGGTGGCTAAAGAAAAGCAGGGAGTGTGATATGAATAAGCAGCTTGATTTCCAACATAAAGAAACAATTTTACGCCTTTAGATGTTTTGGCAATGTAACGGGTTACAGTGGAAGCTCTAAAGGTGTGTGGTCATGGTCCACTGGTCAAACTGCAGGTAGCATAGTCTCCAGCATAACTGTGGCAGTCTGCATTTAAAATTTTTGTTGTGAGCATTTAATCTTATCCTGCTGCAGTATAGAGAAATGTGGGTTATGTTCATTACGGAGGTAATAGCAGGAGCTCCTTTGATAGCATTGCCCTTTGGAGGCTGTGCTGACGGTAACGTGACAAAGCCTGGGGAGTCTTATGTGTCCTATCAGCGTAACAGCCCCATCCAGCGCTAGCAGAAATTCCCCACCAGCCCCACTTCTGTGAAAGACCTTGCTTTCCAATTTAGGAGAAAAAAACAAGACAAATTGTTTTTCCACTTCTGTGTGAACTGCTGTCCTACCATTCCCCAAAACCTGAGCAACAGGAGTGGTGACATGTGAACTCTCCTGCACGGAGTGACAGGTCATGAATCACACTTCTTTAATGTGCCCGTTACTGTCTTGAAGAGATAATTGCTACCTTTTTGCTCACAGTTTCTGTTTCTGAAGTAGAGTAGTATGTGCATGAGAAACTTTGAAAAAGAGGAACTAGCATAAACAATGACTCCAAGCTTTTTAGAGATGTTAATTTTCTTCATTACCTTCCATAACGTAACTAAAAATCTGTGAACTGGGGCTTGACCATTGTGTCGAGACCATTTGTGTCTTGACCATTGCAAATCCCCTGGACTTTTTCACTGAGGGAACAGTGAAATAGAGGTGAAGAATCTTGTAGAAAAGATGTCAGTATACCTTGAGCGTTAACTGTCTCTGTAAAGTTTAGCAACCAGTGAGCTTTTCAAGGTGAGCTTCATTTTCAAATGTCTGGAATGACATCCTCCTCCAGTTCACGCCTCCTTGCTGGGGGGAAAGCAAGCAGACTCTTTGCTTTTTCATGAGACTTAAATTTTGAGACCATTGTGTGAAGGAGGGTTAACAGAGAGAAAAGCAGTGCTGAGACAGCAGGGCTGTGGTCAGTTACTGGGGATTTTTTCAAGTCATTCTGGCTGACCAGGGCTCTGGCAAAATACATTGATGTAGTAGCAATGCCAGCAGTCTGCAGATAACAGAAGTTTAATCAAGCTGAGCTGTGTGGCTGTTTGAGGAAGAACTTGAGAAGCTGTAATACAAAAACAGTAGAAACACAGTTCAGTGTTTTACTTGTGAAATGGTTCTTGACTGGAAAATTATTTCATCTAATTTCCGTGATAATTTCTGCCATGAGGAGTGTAGAATCATTTGTCAATTGTGTGAAAATTAACAATACAAAGTCTTTTGTAGTTAATTGTGTGGGTAAGATAATTGAGAAACAAACAATGTTTTTCTTGAAATTGTTCTTTCCTCATGTGAGCGAAGTAGTATTTAGCTTTAAAATCAGCATTTCTTGGCACTCTTCTATTAATTCTTTGAATCTGTTTTTGAAAATCTGGGTTCCAGTAAAGTTGGTCTGTTTGTTACTCTGCTCTTGATGAATCGCACTGTGATGCATCATCTTGGGTTATTTCAGTGATAAGGAATAGTCTATAATACAACATTTTGAGTAGTTGGTGGAAAACAGTACAATTGTTTTACTGAAGATGACAGAAGCTGATAACGGAGTTATGACAGATGGGATTTACTGAAGGGGAAGAATATTGTGAATAAGAATCAGTATTTCAAGCAATGAACTGTAACATTTAATGGTATACACAGTATACAAATGGTATATACAAATATGCAGTAGTTTGGTGCTCTTAAGAGAGTATTTCTGCTATAAAGTTATAATGAAGTTATATTTCAAGTTACATATTGAGCTGGAGGTAGAATCGTTAAATGCTCAAGTTTTCTCCA
>NW_010403006.1:0-4787 GCF_000710305.1 Buceros rhinoceros silvestris | reverse complement strand
TAATTCAATTCTGCTTTTTCTTATTTCATGACAGTTCTTTCACTCACTGGTGTTCAGGAGGTGCCAGGACATTGCGGATTAGAACCAGAACGGCTACATCTCAGTGGACCTGAAATATAACCGATACCACATCTGCGTGTTGAAATCCAGCCTGAATGTAAAGTTAATCTGAAGAGGAGGTTCAGTAGATCCTGCAGACCAGTTCCAAGTATGTAGCTTTAACAGTGGCTTCTGAAAAGAAAAATAGAATTGCTGTGTAAGGGCTGCAGGAAAGCAGCTGTACAGCTGCAAGGACATCTATGTGTATGTATTCTATACAAATGGCCTCACTAAAATTACATAACATTACATGATGTTGTGATACTAAAAAAGCCCCAAATTGAGGTAATTTATTATGTACTGCAACTAGAAGAGCTGACTGGCTCCACTTGATGAATGTCATTTTTGTGTCAGCCAAGCTCTGCAGGTTTTTCACTGAATGGGCAAAAACTGCTGTGGACCCGATTACCATCAGCAAACTGTTTGGCTTGTCCCTTATATAGTGGTGATGAGCATCAGTTTCTCACATGCTTTCTCTGGTGTCAGTGAAATTTTATTCATCACGTTGCTCTTATTTCTCTGTGTCCAGAGCTAGCACTGTGAATTAATGTAAATCACTCCTCTAGTGTATTGGTATATTTTGAGGCATTATAGTCAGACCCTCTTCCTCCCCTCTTCCCCCCTGCAATGAAATGTTAATTTTCTATCTAAAATACTTACCTGTCAGTTCTCATAGGCAGGCTGAGTGCATTCCAAAGAGTGCTTGGCAGTGATTTTATGCAACACAAGAAACATTGCACCATTAGTTGAATATTAACACAAAAGTTCTTGGTTTTGAGGACTCTCTTCTCTTAAACAAGATGATAAGCTTTCAAGGATTGCTCACAGAGAAGTGAACTGTACATTACTAGCTTTTATCTGAGAATGTTTTAAATACAATATTTTCTACTTATTAATTTTGATGCATAAGAGAATTACCCCCTATAAAATTACACTTTGAAAATTCTTCACAGAGAGCAGGAGCAGAGAGTTACTTTCTAAGGAAAGATGTAATTTTTTAAAATCAAAACTATTCATGAAGTTCTGATGTCTGTCTGTCCTCCTGAGATTATTGTGTCAGAGATATTAATAGTATTTCTTGGTGAAGAGGCGATCTATTGATATTTTTTTCAGATAGTGTTTGTCCTCATTCTGTATTTGGAGAGAGCAATTTCCTTTTTCTTGCCTTTGTAGTGCATAACATAAGAGACTTAAAACCTGTAGTTTTAACTTCACAGAAATGTTTATGTCATGGTGTTACCTTAGAGTATCTCAGAAATGAGTGGTAGCTATTAGCATAGCTTTCAGATAACCCACAACACTCTCTTTCTAACCTGGTATTGATCTTGATACACAGATGAAAGGACGTGCATGAATATAATAAAAAAGTAAGATGTCTTCTTTTCCCACTCATATCCATGATCTGTCATCTTCATAGCCCTGAGCCCAGCCCCTCCCCACACCTGTGCAGTATGTGTTGGCAGTGGATGGGTGACCTGGCCAAAGAGGTCAGTGCGGAGGTGGTTGTAACATAGAGTTGAACGTTGCCTGAGGGTTAGCCGAGTTAAATCAAATGCTTAGTTTTGTCTAGACTGACAATTAAATCGGTGTGCTTTTTTCTGACATGTGGTATCATTTCACTGAACTGAGCCAACAGGAATCCTTGAAGGAGATGGGATTGATCTGAATGCCATAAAAAGAACATTTGCCATGTTGTTTATCAGCCACCCGATATCAGTATTCAGAACCAAGAAAAAAAAAAGTCACGATGGTGGGATATTCAAGCTCCCCGATCTTATGTATGAACAGAAAATCAGGCTGTAGTTCTGCTCTTAATTTCAACATAACTTTCTGGTACTGTTCTTGTGTCACCAACACCATCTTTCAGGGAACACTGAGCCACCCTCTGACATCCTGTGGGCTTCCTGAGTACAATGATTCAAAAGTTGGACAGGAGTCCATAAAAACTGCCTTGCACAGCGTGTTATATTTAACCATTTTGTCAAAGTGAAGGACGAAAAGCGCGCTCTCAAAGGGAAGCTCCGCTTGATATTTGGTCTGTTTGTCAGCCGCCGCTGTGAAGTATGTCACAGCTTCGAGGTGTAGTACAAATTACTTCTATCTGGTGTATTAGTATAGCCTCAAAGCTACTTTAAAACCCAGATATTCTTCGTTTTGCAATTGTGGTGAAAGCTTCAGCTCACCTTTCTTCCCTGGGTGTCCGTGCAGCGCGCCTGCCCCAGCCGTGTAACACTGCAGGGAGGCTCCAGCTCTGTGTGCACAAGCTCACGGTGGTTTTTGGCTGGTGAACTGGCAGTGTCTACTTGCTGCCTGGACGTAGGTCATGTGTCTGTATGCAGAGTGTATAGCCACTGTGGGCTGAATGAATATCCTTGGAGTGTAGGTCACATAATACTGTTCAGGAACAACCACTGTAGAGAAGGTTTTCTTTAGAAATTATAAAAGGATCGTATTTCAATGGTTGTTGCATCTGGAATTATTGTCATAGTTGAATAAACGTATTTTTGACATCCTTCTTCCTGCTGTCAATGCATGATACTTTTATTCTTGATAGTCTGGGATGACTGAACAGAGTGAAACAGTGTTCTCGCCTCTTGTAAGAATGCAGTCTTAAGAGGGAAACAGAGTTTTGGTTTTAACGCTTTGTTCTTTATCGTTGAAATTGATCCTATTAGTGTTTTTCAGTCCAGTTTAAGCACAACAGAGAAGTGAATAAAAGCAAATTGAGGAAGTACAGTGAATTTTTCCCACCATGCAGCATTTTTTGAGATTGAGATGGTAGGTGATGTCTTGTCACCATAAAACCCAGAAAAAAAAAAAAAGAGTTAAAATGCTATGCAAGTAACAACTGGTGAAAGTCTGGTTTTGGTGACTGCCCTCCTCAGAGAGCATATACTCCTCCAGGGGCGTGGAACTGAACGTGACTGAGCCACTCCATCAGCAATTCCTGTTGGTCGCCGACTGGAGAAGCTGTTGTTGAAGAAGGCCCTTTTTGAACATTTCCTCCCGATGAAGAAATATTTTAGATGAGATATGAAGATATTCATAACAGTTCTCCTTGTGAATCGATACACATTGCCTCCTAAATGGAATCATGCTTCCATCCTTAGTGTTTACAACTATCTTATTCTAAAAATAGAGTGTAAGTGTTTCAGGTGGAAATGTATATGTTAAGATGTAGAAAATAAGGTTTTTAGTGACATGAGTGAACAATTAAGTTTTCAAAGCAGTAAATACTACGTAGCAAGTAGAAGGGAGATGAGCAGTTGCATTAGAATTTCTAAGCATTTATTCCTTTCGATGAACATGGCATGACTTCATTTGAATATCAATGTTAATTGCATTGACATTGTTATTAAAGCAATTATCAGCTATTTTTGGCTGTGGCTAATCAACTACAGTAGTGTGCCATGAAACTTTATAGAGCTATATTCACAGAATGGTGGTCAGATTGCTCTCTATTAAAAAGACAACAGGGTTTTATTTATGAATATTAATTTTAATTAGTACATATTTGTTGAGAAGTAATTTGGCAGTCATCTTTAATAATATGTGATCTTGCCTATAAGCTGTCTGCGTATGTACGCACAACTGTATGTATGCAGAAGGTTTTATTAGAGAAATAAATCAATGTTTTAAGTATTGACTTTGGAGAGTAATTTACACTTTACCCATTAGGGAGTGTCTCTCTGGACATCTTCCAAGAAGGAAACTAAAGGTGCAGGAGCAGGCTGTTCCCATGTGCCAAAAGAAGACCAGTCTAGCTAAACAGAGAGCTTTTGCTGGAACACAGGAAGAAAAGGAATGTCTGTGGCCTATGGAAAAAAGGCACGGCCACTCAGGAAGACTGTGGATTTTGTGAGGCTGTGCACAGGAAGAAAATCAGAAGAGCCAAAGCCCAACTAGAACTTAATCTGGCCACTGCCATGAAAGACAATTAAAAAATGTTTCTATAAACACATTACCAGTCAAAGGAGGACTAAGGAAAATCTCCATCCTCTGCTGGATCTTGGGGTGCCTCGGTCTTTAATAGGAAGACCAGTTGTTCTCTGAGTGCCCAGTCCTCTGAGCTGAAAGGGGAGCAGAATGAGGATCCCAGAATCCATGAGGAATTGTTCAGTGACCTGTTGCACCACTTGGACATGCACAAGTCTATGGAGCTGCATGGGATCCACCCAGGGGTATTGAGGGAACTGGTGAAAGTGCTCACCAAGCCACTTTCCATCCTTTACCACAGTTCTGGCTAACCAGAGAGATTCCGGTTGACTGAAGGTTAGCCAGTGCAACACCCATCTACAAGAAGGGCCAGAAGGAGGCTCCAAGGAACTACAGGGCTGTCAATGTGACCTCAGTGATGGGGAACGTTATGGAGCAGATGATCCTGAGTGCCATCACATGGCACATACAGGACAATGAGGTGATCAGGCCCAGTCAGCACAGGATTATGAAAGGTAAGTCCTGTTTGACCTAATGTTATCTCCTTCTGTGACAAGGTGACCCACTTAGTGGATGAGGGAAGGGCCGTGGACAGTATCTACCTAGACTTTAATAAAGATTTTGACGCTGTCTCCTACAGCATTCTAATGGAGAAACTGGCAGTTCACGGCTTGGATGAGTGTACTCTCCGCTGGGTAAAAAACTGGCTGAATGGTTGGGTCCAGAGAGTGGTGGTGGATGGAGTTAAATCC